>NC_090726.1:11259453-11261953 GCF_036898095.1 Palaemon carinicauda | reverse complement strand
ATTCATGCATTTTATACATTACCGAATTTATGGAGACATATGGGTATTAGTTTGCCAAGTGAAAAATTACATTAATTGTTCTCTTGTATAAAAAGCATTTTTCATATTTTTTAGGAAGCTGTCTTGTCACCTATTAATTAGATATGTGTTTAAGCAGTTTGATGCTAAATTATTTTGAAAGATGTGAAAGTATCTTTTTCATTGTTGATATATATCATAAACATAATGGCAATTTCATTCATTGACATTAGAATACATATAATTATCCTGTAACAAACAAACAATCTCTCAATTTAAATAGATTCTCTAACTGAGTTATGTTACCTAAAACTTAGTTAAAATATCTAATTTTCTTTGAGCAAACAATCTTTTAGAAGTAAACCGCTGAAATGTGAATTCCTTTGATATAAAAGCCTAGGTGGGAATATAGATTAGGATTACTGTGCCAGGTCTCTTTTATAGTAGTGAGATAAGAAAGGTAACGCAAATAAAGGAAAAGAGTTTGAAATGCATAGAATTAACTATTTACGGAATATATAGAGTGGACAAAAGACTTGAAAGGGGAGATAAGTGTAGAAATGGCCAGTAGTTCTAAAATAGGTATTTCAAATGAAAGGATGGATCAGATATTCTCTTTAGGGGATCAGTCATGTTGAATAACTAATGTTTATAGATAAATGGAAAGATTACATAATTCATAGGTGTTACGGAATGAATGGGGAGGAAGAGTGAAAAGTGTTGCTTACATTTTGCGAAGAAGGTCATAGAAAGGAACGGTCTTCTAGGAAACACAAAGGTCAATGAAAGATCGGGAAGAGGAAGAAGGATTAGATGTGTTGTTTATGAGTCTCCTGTGCATATGTATAATAAAGTTAATGCTTTTGAACATGTATTACCAAGCGGATCATTAACGATTATGGTCAATATTTTTTTCCTCTTTATATATATATATATATATATATATATATATATATATGTATATGTATATATATATATATATATATATATATATATATATATATATATATATATATATATATATACGAGTATATATAAATATATATATATATATATATATATATATATATATATATATATATATATATATATATATATACATATATATGTTAATGTATGTATGTATGTATGTATATACATATATATATATATATATATATATATATATGTATATATATATATATATATATATATATATATATATATATATATATATATATATATATATATATATATATATATATATATATAAGCAATTTGTTTTTCATTACCTGTTGCCATGGTTATTCAATTACTCATCATATCATTTCGAAGTAAATACTCGTCATTTAACGAAATTTTGATTAATAATTTAATAATATAATCTCATATAACTCCATGCTGGATGGAATTATACTTCTGAACCATAACACTTAAAACTTCATGAAAAAAAAATATTTTTAACTTTCCATAAGATAACCTGAATTGAAATGTATATATGATTTTCCACATTTAGAAATCCACCCATTAACTTATCCTTAGTAAATTCATATTCAGATTAATATAATAATTCAAAGTGTTTTATATTTTCATCTATATATAGGGGTAATAAAATATGTATCCCTGTGTACAGATATTATACTTAGATTAAAGAAATTACCGCTAGTCAGTACTATCCCCAATACCAGTTTAAAAATGCATGAATAAATTTAAGAAATCTTTTTTGGTGCAAAGGGAAGCAAAGGATAACATAGTTTGCTTACAATTTGATGAATGTTTTCACGCGTCATACCTTTATTTGTTTATTTATTTTTTTTTTTAATGAATATATGATTCGTGCTTTTGTTTTGGAAAAACAGAATAGAAGTTTTGTAATAAATATATAATTAGTGCTTTTCTTTTGAAAAAGAAATAATTTTTTACTAAATAAATAGATTAGTGTTTTTCTTAACAAAAAAAAAATTGCTATGGATATCGTGTAGATATAGTGGCAAACCGAACTGAGAATAGCTTTGAATAGGACAAAAACTTCATAATAAATATACATTATAGATTATGTCCATTAAACATGGAAAGATATACCTACCAGAAAAAAATCATCATAAGATACCTAAGTATAAGGAGTTCATTAATTTTGCTTTTACTGTTCAATATCTTAGCTTAAGTCCCCGAATTAATTAGACGGTAATGCATATTAGTAAGGTTACCTGAAGAAAAATTGTGGAATTTTTTTTTTATTATTTGCCTGTACCCGAAGTCAGAGTTTATATTCGAGCCATGAAATGTTTTTCATTAGTCCTGTATTATCATTTCTTTTCAAGCTAGACTCGGGAGCAATAATAAAGACTCTGATAGTTAAAGAATTCTCTTGGAGTTTTATAACTACGATATCCTTGCATATTTATTCTCATTGTGAGTCTCATGATATCATTAGAAAGTGCCAACTTCAATTAACATTTTTCTTGTCCTTATATATATATATATATATATATATATATATATA
>NC_090726.1:11216953-11219453 GCF_036898095.1 Palaemon carinicauda | reverse complement strand
GGAAGAGCAAAGAACAAGAAAAAATAGAAAAGAAGGATATAGTCTGCAATATGCGGAAAAGAGGGAATTGCAGATTTGGTGAAAGGTGCTACTACAAGCATCCAAAGATATGCCATAATTATGAAATATATGGTAAATGTGCGTATTTAGACGGATATGGAGACGAATGCAGAGATCTCCATCCAAAAATATGCAAAAACCTAAAAGAAGGAAAAGAATGCAGTTTCAACAAAAAAATGTCGATATATGCATCCTGCAACCATGAATGAAAGTAAGAAAACTCAGCAAACTGAAAAGAAAAATGAAAGCAAAAAAGAAACAAAAAAGCAGGCCGTGTATATACCGCGCTATGAACCAAGAGCCCCAAGATATGAGGCCTTTCAACCCAAACCTGCACATTTAGAGCCCAACTACAAAGAATGCATCTATAATGCCAGGGGTTGGTGCAGATATGGGGACAATTGCTGGTATACACACAAAAATAAATAGGAAGGCGAAAGAGCAAATATAATAGAAAAGTTGGATTTTTTAATGGCAGAATTCCGGGAAATGAAGAAAAGAACATCATATCAGAACAGGAAGGAAGCATGGGAGAATCCATATTATTACCAATATTAAATAATGGGGATGAAACACAAACCATAATAGTGATGAATGCACAGGGTTTAGTCACGAGTAACTCTAAAAGGAATATAAAGTTCTTAGAAGAACTAACCCAAATTGAAAAAATAGATATATTAAATATAAGTGAAACATGGTATTCCCAAGAGACTGTCAGTGATGACCAGATAAAGGGTTTCCAAACTTATCGATCAGACAGAAAAAATAGGAATCAAGGGGGAACCGCAACATATGGAAGAGACATAAATCAAGGAAAAGTCTGTGAAAAATACAGCAACACAGAATGTGAATTGATTGCGGTAGAATTTGAATTTGAAAAACTAGTGAATATTGAAGTTTACAGACCCCCAAACACTAAGGAGTTTGACATAATAATAGAAAAAAATAGATGATATATGTAGAAACCATAAAGACTGGAATATACTCCTATCCGGAG
Organism: Palaemon carinicauda; assembly: GCF_036898095.1. Taxonomy (NCBI): domain Eukaryota; kingdom Metazoa; phylum Arthropoda; class Malacostraca; order Decapoda; family Palaemonidae; genus Palaemon; species Palaemon carinicauda. Next base: position 11,218,396 of record NC_090726.1, on the reverse strand, counting down.
ATTTTAACTTTCCTTTCGTGGATTGGAAAGAACGGATAGAAGAAAGTGGTTGTATGTATACATATAAAAAAGATAGTAATAGTAGCGCAGAAGATAAGAGGCAATTTGAAAGCTTCAAGATATGCTATTAGAACATAATATGCAACAAATAAACCACATTCCAACAAGAAAGGAAAATGCCCTAGATCTAGTATTTGTGAATGAGGTGAATTATGTTAAAGAAATAATAGTGTATAACACGGGAATTTCAGACCACAATGTCATAGAATTGATAGTCCATTCCAAAGCAAGTGATCGCAGAATTAATAAAAGCACAAAACTTTGGGAAGGATATGGAAAATATAATTTTTACAGTAAGAATATAAAATGGTCAGAAATAATGAAGAACTGAATAAAGAATGGAAAAATTTATTTGTAAGTGATAATATACAGGTAAATACGGACATACTGTACAAAATACTGGTGAAAATTGTTGAAAAATATGTACCGAAAAAAAAACAATAAACAAAAGACGTGCATACCAAGAGACAGAAGGATCTTATTTCAGAAAATTAGAAAGTGGAAGAAAAATCTTGCAAAAGAAAAAAATGTGTGGAAAATGAGGGAAATAAAATGTAAGATAGAAAATGCAAAACAAAAGATTATACAGTCGAAAGAAAATGAAAAAAGGGACTTAGAAGAAAGGACACTTCAAAATATAAAAAGAAACCCGAAAATACTTTACTCCTATTCAAAAAAGATGAATAAAGGGAGATTAGAAATAGGCCCTCTAAGAATTGAAGGACGGCTAACGAATGAAAAAAAGGAAATATGCAACATATCAGCAGAAAAATATAAGAGTAAGTTCACACCAAGAATTGCGAATGAGAATAATGAAACAGAAATGAGAGAAGAAAATGTTGAATATCTAACGGATATAGATATTAATGAAGCAGATATTGTCACGACTATAAACGAAATCAAAAATGGATCGGCAGCCGGACCAGATGGAGTTCCAGCGATTTTGTTGAAAAAAACTGCAAACACTATCGCGAAGCTGCTTGCAATACTGCTAAGACAAAGTGTAGATATGAGCGAGATATATGTGTTAAATATAAATTAGCTTATATAACCCCTATCTTCAAAAGTGGATCAAGACTAGAGGCAAGCAATTATAGACCTGTTAGTCTAACATCACATATTATGAAAGTGTATGAGAGGGTAATAAAAAAGAAAATAATGAACCATTTAGTTAAAAATAATTTGTTTAATATGGGTCAACACGGTTTCGTGCCTGGAAAAAGTACACAGACCCCAACTGATAGCACACTATGAAAACATATACAAAAATATGATAAATGAAAAAGACACAGATGTGATCTATCTAGATTTTGCAAAAGGCCTTTTACAAAGTAGACCATAATATATTGGGAGAAAAAAATGAGAAAGCATAATATTGTGGGA
>NC_090726.1:11194453-11204453 GCF_036898095.1 Palaemon carinicauda | reverse complement strand
CAAACCACATTTTGCTAATTTAATTCCCCTTTTAATGTTTCTGGTTAAAGAACGGCCTGACCATTTGATCCCGGAATTGAATGTAATATAATGAAAGGGTTAGATATCCTCTCAAAGGATAATCTCTCTCTCTCTCTCTCTCTCTCTCTCTCTCTCTCTCTCTCTCTCTCTCTCTCTCTCTCTCTATTGGTGTGTATGTGATTTTAGTGTTCTATAACTCACAAAATATATAATTATACACATTTTGCATATTTTGTAAACATGATGAAAGTAATATTTTAAGATATGAGTATGATAACAGGGTTCTTCAAATATATGAAAAGTAAATTTGGTTTTCCGGACTGCTACAAGAGCAAGAGTTCTAGAACAACAGAATTGAAGAAGGCTACATGATATTATTTGAAATAGTTTGAAAAGAGAGAAAGCAAATCAAAGATAAACAACGAACTATATTGATATTGTTACATTATATAAATTTTGATGAAGAAAGTGATAAAAAGATTAGTGAACAAAATGTAGGCGTGACAATTGATAATAGTTTCTTAAGTATATCAGAGAAATGTCGAGTCTTATCTGAAACATAGCGTTCATCATAAGCAATCAGAAATTTTTAGGAACAAGCTGTGATTAAACTTTTGTAATCCAAAAATGAGTTCGACAGAATTGTAAGGATTGCGGAAATATACGGTCCCAATCAAGAAGATAGTTTCTCCTCAAGAAGGGTAAAAGAATGAGAAAAAGAAACCTTAGAGCGACCGGGACGAAGATTTTAGGTAACGACCACCAATCATGAAGATATTTCGAATAAGTAATGAATTATATAAACGATACTCTGTTAATCATATATGCGTATTTCTCGATATGGTAGCGGGATCTTGAGTTCTTTTGAATCTAGCTATTTATTTTAATCCTATTTTACATGGTAAACATTGTAAAGAATCGGATGAGAAGTATGGAAAGTTAAAATCTTACTTCTCTAGCCATTGACTTCATCATCACGTGAGTCCTCGTCTCCTGTGTTCTGCAAAATCACTTCGACTGGGACCTGCCAAAAATCAGTAAGCCCATGTAATGCCATGTACATAAGAATATACCACACACACATTACTAACATAGTTTTTATTCCTTAGGAGCAAGGTTATCTCGAAATTAGGCCTGATCAATCATGGGGGATGACGTTACCACAAGTAGGTAAGAGGAATGAGGACACGGACAAGAAATTAGTTTAAAGAAAGTCAAGAGACTATGCACACAGAAAGGTCTCCAGAGAGAAGTCAGCCTGCTAAGAAAAATTAAATCAAAACAAAATATAAATAATGATGTTAATAGAAAAGATTAAGTTTTCATACCAAAAAAATAACACACACATACTCTCTCAAACAATTAGCGTGCTGCAACTAATATTTTCTTTTTCAGATTATCTTCTCCCTGTAGGTGATATTTTGAAAAATAATTATTAATACGAAATTGTTTTTCTGAAATGTTGCTACTTGTGGTTATCTTATTGTTCTTAAACAGATTCATTACATTCCCTTTGGTATTGTTTAAGCGTAGTAAATTAATAGAATCAATAGAATATGATTTTAATTTTTAAAATACCAAAAAAGATTCAATCTTTTCCAGTAATTTTAAATAAACAAACATATGTTTCGCTGGACACTTACCTACAAATACCTGATCATCTCTGTATTTTCTTTGCCTGGAGCATTTAACAGTATTTGTTTTCGTGTTTTTGACTGTCATATGCTTATTTTCTGGGACGATATTGTTTAGTGTTAACCAGTAGTTGTTTTTAAGGACATTGGATATTATTCTTATTATCATTATTTCTTTCTGAATTATGACCAGCATCACATCACATGAACCCATTGGAAATAGCACTTCACCATCATTAATTTGGTAAGTCCAGACACTCTCCACAACGCTCTGATTAGCAATTTTGCCAAAAGAAGTAAAATTGTTTGTAATATTACCAGAAAACTAGAATAAAAAAGATTGCTACCACTTCACTTAAAGAAGAGAGCACTATGAAAGCACTACTCGTGTGACCTTATACTGTTCTTAAAATCACCCCCCCCCCCCCCGTTCCCACCCTTGCTGACAAGCCTTTATTCGAGACGGCCATGCTTGGCTATGTTAGCCTCGAGAAGGAAATAAAAATGAAAAATTGTAGTTGAAAAAATAAAATTTCATTTATATTCCCATAATTATTTGCTTAGATTTTGTGAGAATGAATATAAGGATGAACAAATTTTCCTTAGATCGATCAAGGATTTTAAATAGTACTATACTGAAAACAAATATTAAATATTATTAGAGATAGCAACATCATCTCGAAACCACCAGCCACCCGTTGAGATATTACCGCTAGAGAGTTATGGGGTCCTTTGACTGGCCAGACAGTACTACATTGGATTCTTCTCTCTGGTTACGGTTCTCTTTACCTTTGCGTACGCATACACAGAATAGTCTGGCATATTCTTTACATTTTCTCCTCTGTCCTCATACACCTGACAACACAGATTACCAAACGATTCTTCTTCACTCAAGGGTTAACTACTGTTCTCTAATTGCCCAGTTGGTACTTTGCTCTTGGTAAGGGTAGAAGAGACTCTTTAACTATGGTAATCAGCTCTTCAAGGAAGACACTTCAAAATAAAATCATTGTTCTCTAATCTTAGGTAGTGCCATAGCCTCTGTACTATGGTCTTTTAATGTCTTGGGTTAGAGTTCTCTTGCTTGAGGGTACACTCGGGCACACTATTCTATTTAATTTCTCTTACTCTTGTTTTGTTAAAGTTTTTATTGTTTATATAGGAAATATTTATTTTAATGTTGTTACTGTTCTTAAAATATTCTATTTTTCGTACTTTTCTTTCCTCACTGGGCTATTTTCCCTATTGGGCCCTCTGGGCTTATAGCATCCTGCTTTTCCAACTAGGGTTTTAGCTTAGCAAATTATGATGATAATAGTAATGATAACAATTTTCTCATTTTGACAAATATACTAGGACTCTCTCTCTCTCATCTCTCTCTCTCATCTCTCTCTCTCATCTCTCTCTCTCTCTCCTCTCTCTCTCTCTCTCTCTCTCTCTCTCTCTCTCTCTCATATATATATATATATATATATATATATATATATATATATATATATATATATATATATTATATATACATATATATATATATATACATATATATATATATAAGTATATATATATATATATATATATATATATATATATGAATATATATATTATATATACATATATATATATATATATATATATATATATATATATATAAATATATTATGAGAGAGAGAGAGAGTATATATATATATATAGTATATATAATATATATATACACCCATATATATATATATATATATATATATAACTACATATATATATATATTATATATACTATATATATATATATATATATATATATATATATATATATATACGTAATGAACACTACGTAAAGAAACACTGCATCATGTACATAAAACCATTATTACCTGAAAGTTAGATTGGATGTACTGACATCATACCTCGTAATTTATTTCATTGTAATTTGGAAACTCATTTCAATCCGGGAAAATCTTTTGTTAGCTCTTGGCAAGACGCACATTCTAATTAAGGAACAGTTGATTAAAAGTCTGTTTGGCTATCCACCTTGACATTTTGGTAAGCTTCCACGCTAGTATGATTAATAAAGATTAATCTTAATTACTTCATTAGAACTTATTTTTCTTGTTCTTCTTTTCGGAGTTTGCGACATGATCTCACAATTCTCTTTAGTTTGTGTTTTTCTTTACATATCTTTATAGTTAAGCAATATATAAAGCTGGATATATTTTGATAATGTGTAATCCTAATTACTCGTTACCTCATTACATTTATTTTTTAGTTTATTCTTGGTCTTCTTTCTTTGGCTTACGAGAAAATCTCACTATTCTCTATAGATTTTGTGTTTTCTTACATAAATTTCTAGTTAAGTATTATGCATAGGTGGATATACTTTATCAACGAATAATCTTAAGTACGATTTACTTCTCTACTACTTTTTTTTTTTTTTTGTTTATTCTTGTGCTTTTTTCCCGGACTTGCAAGATATTCTCGTTATTTTTTTTTTACAGATTTTGTATTTTCTTTTCATTTCTTCCTAGTTAAGTATTATACAGAGATTGATATATATCTTTCATACTTTATTACCTCTGCCAACGATATTGGGAGGAGGTTATGTTTTCGTCCCTCTTTGCCTGTTTGTCTGTTTGATTGTGAACAGATTCCTGGTCACAATTTTACTCATAGAGTAATGAAGCTTACAGAGATTAATTGATATGGTGTGACGTGCAAACTATTCTTTTTGGAAAGTCCTGGGTCATAGGTCAAAGTCAAGCAAAACATCGACCGAATTAACACTAATCTTAACCTCAAGCTCGCACATTGTTGTCACACAGATTCAAATACGGCTACGGTCTAAATTGATTCTGGGAAAGGCAAGCGGGTTTAAATAAAAAAGATGGAGTGACGGAGGTGTGCACTCTCAGGGTGCTTTTCTAGTTTGAGATGTATTTCTGTAATTATTTTAGTATTTAATTAAATTTTTTAACTACTTTTTATCGCTTAAATCTCCTGATTTAACTAAGAATCGTTAAACTCTTACAGACAGTTAGTTTCCTTTTTCCAAAAATAATCTTGATCACTCTTCCAATGAAAATGAAAATTTAAAGAAAACCGGAAAAAAAGGTCTGCAGCATTATACTCAACTCCCTTCTCTCTCTCTCTCTCTCTCTCTCTCTCTCTCTCTCTCACTCTCTCTCTCTCTCTCTCTCTCTCTCTCTCTCTCTGGGAATATTTAAAAGACATCATGCTTAACTGTTGGATAAAAGAATAAAGATTAAAATAAAGCCTTCTGAACCCCATTGCAAAATTCCTTTTTCTCGGTAAATTTCCAGGATTAATTAAAAGAAAAATCTTGTATTTCACGGATGTTAAGGAAATAAAATGCTGAGCTTTCTTCACCCACTTGTAAACTTTCCACAACAACAAAATATCTATTTGCTCCCCACTCTCGCTGAAAGATGGTGTGGAGTTCTGCTTGCTTTTAAAGAAACTAATTTATGGAAGAGATTTATTTTCTTTTGTTTAAAGAGGGGAAACATTTTATGTGCCAAGCATTTATTGTATTTTTCTATCTGTTACTTATATATTTGATAATCATTTCTGTCTTTGAATTCATGTTATCTTTAATTACTACATTATCATATAAATTTACATCTTGTCTCTGATCTTTATTATCTTTTAGTAGTAAAGTATTAAGTTAATTTATACAATATATTACATCTTTTAATAACTTCTAGAAAGTTAGGAAGAAAGTACGAAGTTCATCAGTAAAAAAAAAAAAAAAAAAAAAAATATTTACCTTTTAATTTATTATGGATTTAATTAAATTCTTTATTTATTATAACTTCGATAATTATTTTTTAATTTGAACATAGCTTATGTCAAGAAACATATTGTCCGAATAATTTTCATAACCAAATTTAAATTTCAAATTAGGATTCTTTAACAATTCATCATTCACCAAATATGTATAGCGACTGAAAAAAATTGAGTAATAATAGAAGCATAATTACAAGTTTAAATAATAATAATAATAATAATAATAATAATAATAATAATGATAATAACAACAACAACAACAGCAACAATGATATTAATAATAATAATAATAATAATAATAATAATAATAATAATAATAATAATGATAATAATAATAATAGGAAAGGCTTACAATGAAAAATAAAATGTGGATCACTGCAATTTCCTTCTTTTTCCTCTCGTTAAATCTATCTAAAGGGAAAGGCTCTGACGTATCTGTGATGAATAGCTACACCTAACTGGCACGATAATTAGTCTTCCTTAATTGGATTCTGTCTGATATTTCAGGCCTCCTGGCCATGGAGCCTTTTCTGGTAAATTATATCCATTTTTACGAGTAATCATCTTAGAGCTGTTGTGTAAGTGAGTTTCATTTACTGCTATAATAATAATAATAATAATAATAATAATAATAATAATAATAATAATAATAATAATAATAATAATAATGATATTAACAACAACAACAGCAACAATAATAATAATAATAATAATAATCATAATAATAATAATAATATTAATAATAATATTGATAATGGTAATGATAATGGTAATTATAATGATAATGATATTAACAACAACAACAACAACAACAACAACAACAAAAACAACAGTAATAATAATAATAATAATAATAATAATAATAATAATAATAATAATAATAATAATAATATTAACAACAACAACAACAACAACAACAATAATAATAATAATAATAATAATAATAATAATAATAATAATAATAATGGTAATTATAATGATAATGATATTAACAACAACAACAACAACAACAATAATAATAATAATAATAATAATAATAATAATAATAATAATAATGGCAATGATAATGGTAATGATAATGATTCTAACAACAACAACAACAACAACAACAACAACAACCAAAACAACAACAATAATAATAATTAATAATAATAATAATAAATGTTATTATTATTATTATTATTATTATTATTATTATTATTATTCTAATGGTAGTTATAATGATAATTTGATGATTGCTAATACATTTCAATGCATTAGGAACTGAATAGACTTTAATTTATATGGTCATAAAATTTTTCATTTATTGCATTAATATAAGTAGTAGTAGTAGGAGTAGTAGTAGTAGTAGTAGTAGTAGTAGTAGTAGTAGTAGTAGTAGTAGTAGTAGTAGTAGTAGTAGAATTACAGAAACTATAAACAGAAAAAAATAGAAATCAGTAAAGATCAATTAATCTCGAAAGTTAAGTAAGAAGGTATGGCCTCAAAGTTGGTATCATAAATATTCAAATACTCACTAGATCAAAACCCACAGAACAGTATCAGAGAGAATGTTATCGAGATACGATTCAGACATGTCGGGAGACATCAGTAGGACCCTAAGAACTCCATGCAATAAGTATGAAACAGGTTTTCCTTTATAACAATAGTGGATTTGGATATTCTTAGGTTGAGGTTTCTTAATAAAGAAATCTAGAGTTAAGGATAGAAGATGGGGAACTTATGCATTTAGATATTAAATGTTGACAGGAGAAAAAAATGAGTATTTAAGGCTGGAAAATATTACGGAGGAAGAATAAAGATTCACTTTATGAAGGCAATCGAAAATAAGATGAGAGTTGCATGAGGAGAATACGCCACAAGTAATGCATATAAAGACGACGAAGGAAACTGGTGTGGCAGAATAAATACCACCAAAAATGGTTTTGCCAAAACATGCTTAACTGACTTGAGAGAGAGAGAGAGAGAGAGAGAGAGAGAGAGAGAGAGAGAGAGAGAGAGAGAGAGAGAGAGAGAGAGAGAGAGAGACGAGAGAGAGAGGGGGGAGAGAGAGAGAAGCTCAATAAACATTGCTTATGGAAGTTTGATTGCCACTACAGAAATGTAAAAACAACAGCAAAACTATAATGTCAAGTGTGTAACTACGATAATTCTAGGTTAACTAATGCATGGAAAACTTGATATAGATATGAAAAATGGTATTATCAGTAAAAATGGTATATAGAGAAAACAAAAATGAAATTTAACAGGTGAAAGGAATATAAAAGAAAAAAGCAATTCCATACGAGGTATAACTTATATAAGGACAAGTTTTAACAACAGTAGAATTGCATGGAAAGTGCAAATGGAATTGTCTCTGAGCAGGTATCACAAAAAAAAAAAAAAAAATAATCCATAGTGTGCAAAAATAAAACTGGAATATTTTGAAAACTAATGCTTTGGAATTCTACTGATTTGAAACTATTAAAATACTTCAGAAGCACATCAAATTAAATCCTTTTTGCTTGAGGTTTGCAGCATTATCCCGTTATTTTTTTTTTCTTTTCTTTCTTTTTTTCTATCATAGTTGAAGTTTGCTACAATCGGTTATCTATTATGGCACAATGTACTTATCGGAGACCTGGAATTCTACTGACTTGAAACCATTAAACACTTTTAAAATAACTTTAGAATTAGATCAAAGTGAATCATTTCTGCTTGAGGTTTCCAGTACCAGTCCGACTTAGATGAAGCCTGCTACTATCAGTTCACTATTATAGCACAATTTATCCGCTAGGTTAAAAAGCTATTTTCTCTGTAATAGTTTCATTAGTATGTTTATCATCTGTGAAGAATAGTAATAATCCCGTGAATAAGCCTAGTATTTAGGAGCTCCCATCCATTTGAAGAGAGTTGCCAGCAGCTGGCCAAATGTGGAGGCGAGTTGGAATGTTATAGTCAATGTAGGTGGTACTTCAAAAGTTCAAACTTGCAGCAAATATTTTTATGCTGAATAGGGGACATAAATCTTTGTGAAGTTTATATATGAATAATCTGTGTTGATGCTGATACTGTTATATAAATATTTTATTTCAATTGCTCATAATTTCTTATATCGTTTATTTATTTCCTTATTTCTTTTCCTTACAGATATATTTTACCCTTTGGAGCCATTGGACTTATAGCATCCTGCTTTTCCAACTACAGTTAGTAGTTTAGCTAGCAATAATAATAATAATAATAATAATAATAATAATAATAATATAATAATAATAATAATAATAATAATAATAATAATAATAATAATAATAATAATAATAATAATAATAATAATGTTTTGATCAGACTAGCGCGGCACTGTGCAGCTGCAGATACAAGATTCAGAGGTGATCCAATAGGAATATGTGAAAAAAATATAGGCCTACTACTTACATCCAATAATATTCCGGACTGATTATACTTATAAGGGTACTTTTTCCTCTAATAATGAATCTAGGATTGATATTATTGTACAAGAAAGCTAGTGCATAGGTACCTAATTCCAAATTTAGATTTTACATAGCGAAAAAAAAATATGTTTTAACACAAAGATTATTCGAATTATACTATAAAGTGTAATAATTATGAATATTCGGAAGATTCCATTCTCAAATATGGCCGAGAGCGTTAGTGCCTATTTCAGACATTGCAAGAGTGTTAAAGTTATATGCTCCATTGCCAAGGAATAACAATGCAACTGACGACTGAATTTCTTTGTAGTCATAGCTTCCAAATCATAATGATATGAATGTTGAGTTTAGCTAGATAGATAGATAGATAGATAGATAGATACATAGATAGATAGATAGAGAGAGATAGACAGAGATAGACAGAGATAGATAGATAGACAGAGATAGACAGAGATAGTAGATAGATAGATAGATAGATAGATATCTATCTATCTATCTATCTATCTATCTATCTATCTATCTATCTATCTATATATATATATATATGTGTGTGTGTGTGTGTGGTGTGTCGTGTTTGTGTGTGTGTGTGTGTGCGTGTTTGTGTGTGTATGTGTATGTGACTTTGCATGTGTTTGTGTGTGGCCGCACACAAACTAATGAAAAGTGTTAACGAATGTTAATATCCCTTCTGAGAATTGTTCCGAAATACTTTTAATCTGAGTAATGTATGAAACAAGCTCGAGTTCCCCGTTTCAAGCGTGAAGCTTATACTAACCCAAAAAGGGTCAGCGAGAAATGCCTGACCATTAAAAAAATTGTAAACGAAAAATGGTTTTAACAGCTGCGGGTTGCGTTATTTGCATAATACCTTTTTACCACGAGAGCTAAAGCTATTTTAATCGCAGTTTTACTGGGGCTCTTACCCAGCATCCGGCATAATCGTCTTGAATTCCTGTTTTGCAAACATAATTTGGGAATGATTAGAAGATTCAGCACTGCAAATTCCATGTTTTTTATGCATTTATGAAAGATATTCACAGTCCAACTCCTGAATATTTTTCACCGGATCATTTTTTATTATTCATAATTTATATTTTTATGGGAGGGGGGATCATCAAG
>NC_090726.1:11187039-11189539 GCF_036898095.1 Palaemon carinicauda | reverse complement strand
TATATATGTATATATATATATATATATATATATATATATATATATATATATTTATTTATATATAGTATAATATATATATATATATATATATATTATATATATATTATTCCATCCATATACCAAAGGCACTTCCCCCAATTTTGGGGGGTAGCCGACATCAACAAAGAAACAAAACAAACACAAAAAAGGGGACCTCTACTCTCTGCGTTCCTCCAGCCTAACCAGGGACTCAGCCGAGTTCAGCTGGTACGCTAGGGTGCCACAGCCCAACCTCCCACATTTTCTACCACAGATGAAGCTTCATACTGCTGAATCCCCTACCGCTGCTACCTCCGCGGTCATCTAAGGCACCGGAGGAAGCAGCAGGGTCTACCGGAACTGCGTCACAATCGCTCGCCATTCATTCCTATTTCTAGCACGCTCTCTTGCCTCTCTCACATCTATCCTCCTATCACCCAGAGCTTTCTTCACACCATCCATCCACCCAAACCTTGGCCTTCCTCTTGTACTTCTCCCATCAACTCTTGCATTCATCACCTTCTTTAGCAGACAGCCATTTTCCAAACCACCTCAACACATTCATATCCACTCTAGCCGCTAACTCATTTCTTACACCCGTTCTCACCCTCACCACTTCGTTCCTAACCCTATCTACTCGAGATACACCAGCTATACTCCTCAGACACTCATCTCAAACACATTCAATTTCTGTCTCTCCATCACTTTCATTCCCCACAACTCCGATCCATACATCACAGTTGGTACAATCACTTTCTCATATAGAAACACTCTTTACATTCATTCCCAACCCTCTACTTTTTACTACTCCCTTAACTGCCCCCAACACCTTGCAACCTTCATTCACTCTCTGACGTACATCTGCTTCCACTCCACCATTTGCTGCAACAACAGACCCCAAGTACTTAAACTGATCCACCTCCTCAAGTAACTCTCCATTCAACATGACATTCAACCTTGCACCACCTTCCCTTCTCGTACATCTCATAACCTTACTCTTACCCACATTAACTCTCAACTTCCTTCTCTCACACACCCTTCCAAATTCTGTCACTAGTCGGTCAAGCTTCTCTTCTGTGTCTGCTACCAGTACAGTATCATCCGCAAACAACAACTGATTTACCTCCCATTCATGATCATTCTCACCTACCAGTTTTAATCCTCGTCCAAGCACTCGAGCATTCACCTCTCTCACCACTCCATCAACATACAAGTTAAACAACCACGGCGACATCACACATCCCTGTCTCAGCCCCACTCTCACCGGAAACCAATCGCTCACTTCATTTGCTATTCTAACACATGCTTCACTACCTTTGTAGAAACTTTTCACTGCTTGCAACAACCTTCCACCAACTCCATATAACCTCATCACATTCCACATTGCTTCCCTATCAACTCTATCATATGCTTTCTCCAGATCCATAAACGCAACATAAACCTCCTTACCTTTTGCTAAATATTTCTCGCATATCTGCCTAACTGCAAAAATCTGATTCATACAACCCCTACCTCTTCCAAAACCACCCTGTACTTCCAAGATTGCATTCTCTGTTTTATCCTTAATCCTATTAATCAGTACTCTACCATACACTTTTCCAACTACACTCAACAAACTAATACCTCTTGAATTACAACACTCATGCACATCTCCCTTACCCTTATATAGTGGTTACAATACATGCACAGACCCAATCTACTGGTACCATTGACAACACAAAACACATATTAAAACAATCTCACCAACCATTCATGTACAGTCACACCCCCTTCCTTCAACGTCTCAGCTTTCACACCATCCATACCAGATGCTTTTCCTACTCTCGTTTCATCTAGTGCTCTCCTCACTTCCTCTATTGTAATCTCTCTCTCATTATCATCTCCCATCACTGGCACCTCAACACCTGGAACAGCAATTATTATCTGCCTCCCTATTATCCTCAACATTCAGGAAACTTTCAAAATATTCGGCCCACCTTTTCCTTGCCTCCTCTCCTTTTAACAACCTTCCATTTCCATCTTTCACGGTCTCTTCAAATTCTTGCGCCGGCCTTCCTTACTCTCTTCACTTCTTTCCAAAACTTCTTCTTATTCTCTTCATATGACTGACTCAGTCCCTGACCCCACCTTAGGTATGTATCTGTGTGTGTATTATTTAGATAATCTTAGAATAATTTGCCCCAAAAAGAATATTTCGTCTTATAATTTAAACTTATTTCAGACATGATGGAACTTCTTATGATTATTGCATTGCCTGCTTAAAAAAAAACGATAAATAAACTTATTCCTAGAATCCCCTGCGTCCTATTTTAAAAACAATTATTTTGTTTATAAGGTGGAACCTTCTGACAACATCCCCATAATTTACTGCTTTAACGAACAAAGTAGGGCCCAATGTAGCCAAATTAGCATGTATAAACATATGCGCTGTGACACGCACTTCTCTAATAGGAACATTAATACCTTTCCGTTACATATGTGC
>NC_090726.1:11167719-11170219 GCF_036898095.1 Palaemon carinicauda | reverse complement strand
TGATTCTGCGAAAGGCAAGTGGGTTTCAATAAAAAAGCTGGAGTGACGGAGGTCTACACTCTCAGGGTGCTTTCTAGTTTTGCGATGTATGTCTGTAATTATTTTAGTATTTAATTAATTTTTTTGACTACTTTTTTATCGCTTAAAATCTCCGGATTTAAATAATTATCGTTAAGCTCTTAAAGACAAAGTTAGTTTCCTTTTTCCAAAAAAAAATCTTGATTACTTTTCCAGTGAAATTTAATATTTAAGAAAACCGAAAAAAAGTTCTGCAGCATTATATTCAACCCCCTTCTCTCTCTCTCTCTCTCTCTCTCTCTCTCTCTCTCTCTCTCTCTCTCTCTCTCTTTCTGAGGATATATAAAAAGAAATCATGCTTAAGAATTGGATAAAAGAATTAAAGATTAAAATAAAGCCTTCTGTACCCCATTGCATAATTCCTTTCTCTCTATAAATTTCCAGGATTAATTAAAAGAAAAATCTTGTATTTCACGGATGTAAAGGAAAGAAAATGCTAAGCTTTCTTCACCCACTTGTAAACTTTCCACAACAACAAAATATCTATTTGCTCCCCACTCTCGCTGAAAGATGGTGTGGAGTTCTGCTTGCTTTTAAAGAAACTAATTTATGGAAGAGATTTATTTTCTTTTGTTTAAAGAGGGGAAACATTTTATGTGCCAAGCATTTATTGTATTTTTCTATTTGTTACTTATATATTTGAAAGTAATTTCTGTCTTTGAATTCATGTTATCTTCAATTACTACATTATCATTATAAATTTACATCTGGTCTCTGATTTTTATTACTCTTTTAGTACTAAAGTATTAAGTTAATTTATATATTATATTACATCTTTTAATAACTTCTAGAAGTTAGGAAGAAAGTACAAAGTTCATCAGTAAAAAAAAGAAAAAAAAATATTTACCTTTTAATTCATTATGGATTAAATTAAATTTTTTATTGATTATAACTTCGATTAATATTTTCGAATTTGAACATAGCTTATGTCCTAAAACACTAAAGGTTTAATAATTCAATCAATTTTGTCCGAATAATTCTCATATCCAAATTTAAATTTCAAATTAGGATTCTTTAAACAATTCATCATTCACCAAACATGTATAGCGACGGAAAAAAATTGTGATAATAATAATAATAATAATAATAATAATAATATTAATAATAATAATAATAATAATAATAATAATAATGATAATAATAGGAAAGGGTTACAATGAAAAATATAATGTGGATCACTGCAATTTCCTTCTTTTTCCTCTCGTTAAATTCTATCTAAAGGAAAGGCTCTGACGTATCTGTGATGAATAGCTACACCTAACTGGCACGATAATTAGTCTTCCTTAATAGGATTCTGTCTGATATTTCAGGCCTCCTGGCCATGGAGCCTTTTCTGGTAAATTATATCCATTTTTACGAGTAATCTTCTTAGAGCTGTTGTGTAAGTGAGTTTCATTTACTGCTATGATGATGATGATAATAATAATAATAATAATAATAATAATAATAATAATAATAATAATAATAATGATATTAACAACAACAGCAACAACAATAACATCAATAGCAACAACAACAACAATAATAATAATAATAATGATAATAATGATAATAATATTGATAATGGTAATGATAATAGTAATTATAATTATAATGATATTAACAACAAGAAAAACAACAACATCAACAATAATAATAATAATAATAATAATAATAATAATAATAATAATGATAAGAATAATAATAATAATAATAATAATAATAATAATAATAATAATAATAATAATAATAATAATAATAATAATAATATTGAGAATGGTAATGATAATGCTAATGATAATGATACTAACAACGACAACAACAATAATAATAATAATAATAATAATAATAATAATAACGTTTTATTATTATTATTATTATTATTATTATTATTATTATTTTTATTATTATTATTATTATTATTATTATTATTATTATTATTATTCTAATGGTAGTTAAAAGCATAATTTGATAATTGATAATACATTTCAATGCATTTGGAACTGAGTTGACTTTAATTTATATGGTCATCAAAATTATTATTTATTGCATTAATATAAGTAGTAGTAGTAGTAGTAGTAGTAGTAGTAGTAGTAGTAGTAGTAGTAGTAGTAATAGTAGTAGTAGTTGTTGTAGTAAAAGTAGTAGTAGTAGTAGTAGTAGTAGTAGTAGTTGTTGTTGTTGTAGTAGTAGTAGTAGTAGTAGTAGTAGTAGAATTGCAAAAACTATAAACAGAAAAAAAGTAGAAATCAGTAAAGATTAATTAATCTCGAAAGTTAAGTAAGAAGGTATGGCCTCATAGCTGGTATCATAAATATTTAAATACTCACTATCTTAAAACCCACAGAACAGTATCAGAAAGAATTTTATCGAGATATGATCCAGACATGTTGGGAGACATCATTAGAACCCTTAAGAACTCCATGCAATAAGTATGAAACAT
>NC_090726.1:11137719-11140219 GCF_036898095.1 Palaemon carinicauda | reverse complement strand
ATATATATATGTATATATATATATAAATATATATATATATATATATATATATATATATATATATATATATATATATATATATATATCACGATCCAAATTAGAAATAAAATGTTAATGTGATTTTGTGCCGAAATATATGGAACACACGAAAAAAAATTTCTTTATGCGTATAATATTCTAAGTAATGATAACAGGAACTTATATTATCGAATACTATTTTCAATAAGTACCGGAAATTCAAAATTATAGAGTTAATGAATAAAACATATTTCCATAAATTGATTCGACCCCATGCTGAAACGATAAAGGTCGGTGTTTCCCTACTGCGGTAGGTAAAAATATAGAAATATAGAAATTATTTATCTAAATATTTTTCAATCTCACATCATGATAGAAACTAGGTTTCTAAAGAGAAGCGCAAAATGCCACCAATCAATCCAGCAGAGACTCTAAAAGAAGAAAATATTTCCAATTTCACCAAGACTTCTTTTATATTTTCTGTTACCTGGATTGGCAGTGGTCTTACCTCTCACTTGAAAGACCAGAGGTTTATCCTGGTGTGGGGTAGAAATCTATAGCTATTTCACACAATATTGTGTCGATATGCAATTTGTTATACTTGTAGGTAAATCTATTTAGTTGTGAAGCATTCTTACCGAAGTTAAAATCAGCGTCTGTCATACGTTTATGAAAATATTCTATTAAAAGGATATGTGTTAAAGCTAACATATATACTGAAGGTGTTAGATCAGCTATACTGACCAATTAGGATTTTTGGAAAATATCTGAAACGCTGTTTAAAATGAAAATTTCGGAAAATCTCGGGAACTCTGTTTAAAACGAGAATGAAAAAAATCTTTACCGAAGTGGTATTAAAAAAATAAATTCCAGAATTCGGAAAATATCTGCAACTCTGTTTGGAAGGAGGATTAAAAAAAATAATCTTTATCCAGGTGATTTTTTAAATAAATTTCTATGATTCAGAAAATCTTTGCAACAATCCGATTAAGGAAAATAAAAACGATAAGAATTGTCTTTACTGATAAAGAGGATAAAACTCATTATAATAAACTGATGCCACCATGAAAAACTGAAAAGCGATACCTCTATAAATTTCGAAACGGGAGTTGAAACGGCTCACTTGCGAACGTATCCTACCCTCTAACTTATCCTTCGAGAAAAGGGAAGGATAACCATGGCTTGTTATTAACACGTCTTTAACTTAGTAGGTTGGCCAGGGCACCAGCCACCCGTTGAGATACTACCACTAGAGAATTATGGGTCTTTTGATTGGCCTGACAGTACTACATTGGATCTTTCTCTCTGGTTATGGTTCATTTTCCCTTTGCCAACACACACACCGAATAGTCTGGCCTATTCTTTACACAATCTCCTCTGTCATACACCGGACAACACTGAGATTAACAAACAATTCTTCTTACTTCACTGTAATTATTAGGTGGCAACTTTTCTCTTTGTAAGGGTAGAAGAGACTCTTTGGCTATGATAAGCAGCTCTTCTAGGAGAAGGACACTCCAAAATCAAACCATTGTTCTCTAATCTTGGGTAGTGCCATAGCCTCGGCACCATGGTCTTCCACTGTCTTTTGGGTTAGAGTTCTCTTGCTTGAGGGTACACTTGGTCACACTACTCTATCTTATTATCTTCCTCTTGGTTTGTTAAAGTTTTTATAGTTTATATAGGAGATATTTATCTTAATTTTTTTGCTCTTCTTGAAATATTTTCTTTTTCTTTGTTTCCTTTCCTCACTGAACTATTTTCCCTGTTAGAACATACCGCTTTTCCAACTATGGTTGTAGCTTAGCAAGTAATAATAATAATAATAATAATAATAATAATAATATCTCTCCGGGGATAGAACTCTGTTGATACCTCTAAGGTAGAATTTCTCTGGTATATCACTCGCAGAAATATCCCAAGTAGAAACTACCAATGAGGAACCTCAATCAGGATGACATGGCTCGAGCCCAAAAATAGATTTTTCCTATATCAAAATTCATTTGTATCTGCAAAAGACCTTACCAATACTCATAACTGAATATGCGGAAACATATTCAATATCATTCTTAACAGTAAACATTAAGGACGTACCCATAACTTTGTCCTTTTAAGATTTAATGACATTTCCAGGAATACCAAATGGAAAGGGACACGTCTGGTGAAAAGATATAAAAATGCTTTTAGCGTCTGAGTTCGCGAAGGTCCTCTGATGATAGAAAAAAATTTGTCAGGAAGTTTCTTTTCCACAAAATTATTATTCATATAAATTTTCTCTGAATATAAAAGTAGAAATTGCAGGATATTATATTACTGGCAAAATATTCGCGAGAAAGTGGCAAATAACAATTATATGAATATATCAGATTTTAATGTGAGATTTATGTTTTTGTTTTACATATTTCTCTATATTTTTTACAATGTAAACTACTTTTAACAGCCCACTGCAGGACTTGAAATGAAATATGGAGGGATAGTAATG
>NC_090726.1:11104161-11106661 GCF_036898095.1 Palaemon carinicauda | reverse complement strand
GTAAATTACCACTATAATTAACATTATATTTGATAATTTCTCACAATAAATCCAACGTTATGAAGTAGATAGTTTTTGTGGTGCATCCAGTTACTCGTATGAACAAGATAAATATTTCCTCTGATAATAACTCCGCTTATGTGATTACAGATAAAATGGACATAGAAAGATTTCGGTTTTGTAGATTGCCTGTCCCTTCTTTTCAAGGAAGGTCAGGCAATTACTATTATCATATTTCTCAGAGATTACGTGTCTTGATAAAAGAATTTACTTTCAAATTTGAATTTCTTGTTTTAATAAATAATTAATTCTTATTCAAATGATCTCACCCATATTAAGAGAGGACTGGTGGTTTACTCCCTTTGAACATTTATATTTTATTATGGAATTCTCTTGGAACGGAATATTCTATGAAACTCTCCCTTACATTTAATTTTCCCTGAATCCGTAGCCAGATTTAGGCTGGCCTGGGCTTCTAAATCTTCTGTGATTTGAGAGATGATTGCATTAGCGGATCTACATTCTAATTGATGTCCTTATCTCGGCTTAATATCTTCTACCTTTTTCCTTCCAGCAGTACACGGTGCATTTCAGAGATTTTATTCTTCATGAAGTCTTTTACCTTGCTCGTATTATGCTAATGAAGCCAATTTCATTTTGGTTTTATTTATATTCTAGTTTTTATATGGTGCTTATTCCTCCATAATTAGTTTCCGTTTTTATTTTATTTATAAATACAGAAATATTCAGTTGGCATAATTCAATCTGGTACACTTTACCACAAGCTAAGGAGACGTTAGTGTACCGGAATGACTGAAGCCAACTGTACCTATCTGAGTCTAAATAGAAACAGTTTTCCATTCTCTACACTGGATCCATAGCTATAAAATCCATTTGATTTGAAATCGTTCCTCATCCGCAACTCTATTGTTCCGTATAGCAGTGATTTCCTTGCCCTTCTTTCAAAAGCATTTAGGTCTATGTGTCGTTTTGGACTTATGCCCCCGCTATTCTGTAGGGGTGAACTCGTGGCTCCTTATGTCTCAAGACAACCTTCAATCTTCAAAGTAAAAAGTTTGAAGGTTAAGACGTAAATGTCTTTTATGTTGTTCTTTTTCATATCTTCTGACAATTGTTTCATTGGGGTATGACATTCCTCGGGGTTATACTAAATGTTAAAAATAATAGTTATTCCATCTAGATAAGACCCAGAGTTTTGTACAAGTAAACTGGATAATGTAATAGTGATAAACTTAGTTCTTCAAGCAAGGAAAGTAGAACGTAAGAGCGAAGAGATTATAATATTTACGTCCGACTGTGTAGAATAGTCGCTTGGTCGTTAGCTCCGAACCTTTATCTATTGTTCCATAATAAATGAGATAATTAATTTCAAAAATACTATTTAGTATAGTAACTAGAATTATTGATAGTAAATGATAAATAAAAACTTAAAATTAAATTCATGAATTTAATTACTTCAACAAATAATTGTCAAATAGGCTATCAGTTAGCGCGTTCCCATAAGTACCTTACAAAGGTAAGCAGTATATTACCTTGGAGCAGTTACTAGGCATCTTTAGTGAACAAAAACCCAACGTTCGATATTTTTGGAGAGAGACATTTTTGGAAAAAGTCAACTACATCTTTGTGGTAAGTACTTTTGTATTATGTATCTTTGGGCATTTCTAGGAAAAAAAGTTATTATTAGTGATTCAACTGTAACAAGTAGGTTGTCTTTTTACTAAATATAAATACATAAATCATAAAGTTACAATTAAGACAAACTCCAATGTAAGCGATTAAAATGAAGGAATATAAAATGAATATGACTAAAACTTTTAATATTTGAGAAGATAATGTAATATTTACAACCTTACAAAGAAATTTCGGAAAAAGTCTGAAAATGGAAAACAACTTTCCCAGGGATGCATAAAATCACAATCTCACTCGAAATGATGAAATCCCACCAATAGAGACGTCATCATAATGCTTACGCAGGCTGCTTTCAAAGGTTTTCTCATCCGCATAGGAAATATTGAAAAGTGATTTGGTCCCCGCTCCGCATATCTTTTAGGAGGTAATTCACTTCATCGTTATTTAGTTTTTCTATCGACAGTGTTGTTGCCTTGTTATAATCCCACTTTCATTACGTAGAATGTATATATATATATATATATATATATATATATATATATATATATATATATATATATATATATATATATATATATATATATATATACACACACACACATATATATATATATATATATATATATATATATATATATATATATATATATATATATATAAATATATATATATATATATATATATATATATATATATATATATATATATATATATATATATATATATATATATATATATATATATATATATATATAGCATATGCATATACACGCACGCCAAATGCACATCATCACAGACATACACACACACACACATACACACACACACACACACACACATATATATA
>NC_090726.1:11096661-11099161 GCF_036898095.1 Palaemon carinicauda | reverse complement strand
CTGTATATATATGTGTGCGTGTCCGTGCGTCTGTGTGTGCATATATGTTTATGTATAAGTGTATTTATGTATATGGGTCGGTGCGTGCAATGGTAACCTTCATCTTTTTGCATTGTGATTGGCGTGATATCAGAAAGATATAGCTTATTGTTTTCAAGCAAATATTAAACGGGTAGAATAATCAGAGCTACATTATCACTGCTTGTTTCCAGTTGGTTTTGGTATCTATTTATAGACAGATAGATAGACAGGTAAGCGGTGGACCAGGATCAATTGTCCATGAACTTGACCCAACGTGAATGAAATGATATTCCAATTTGTCACGTGACTGATTGAAGGTTTCTAAGGGAGGGATCAATCTGGATAAGGGAGATTTGCATGCAGGAAAAATATCATTCTAACATTACTTGTATGTTGCTTGCATGGTTTCATAAATCTAATTAAAGGATTACTGTAGTTTACAGTTACAGCGAGCAGAAAGTTAACTAACAGTAACGTATAGAACATAAACTAATTAATTTCTCTTAGTAGCTGAAGGATAAAGCTCCATTTAAATGATAAGATATAAACATTTCTGTTAGATCAAAAGCGCACATATAATTAATTGAAATATACATCTTACTTTTTTGAATGGAGAGGGGTAAAATTTGTCTTATCACCTATTTTTGACGTTAATGAAAAAATTAATGTTCACTTAACCTTTAGCATCATGTTTCAGTACACTATAAAGTTGAAAATGTGAATTCAGAAATGAGGGTAAGAGATACATGAGGTGTATGGATATATCATGGAGTTTTAGATATAATTCCAAGTTGGTGAAAACTTTATATGCTGTTTTCAATGTGATCAATCATTTAATAGGTTATGATTGATCCTTCGATATTGCCTTTTAATTCTACAATTACATGCACAACTTTTAACTGCATATTTCCATGTTTATAATGATTATGGAATGATTCTTGCGTTTGCTATTCACCATGTCGGGAACACTAATAAATATTGTTAGATTAATAATAAAATCTTCTGTTGATACCGTTCATCCCACCATCACATGACCTAGAATGAAGAAGTGTATGTATACGATCTATTGTCATCTGTTATTTTGATGTAGAGAAGAAAAGAATGGTTGCATGGGAGAGAATTAACATTCTTTTTGTGTGAAATATTCTAAATTGAACCTCTTATTGTTATCGTATTAAAATATAAAATAGACGATGAGCGATAATGAGAATTACATTAAATATATCAAGTAATAATAATAACGTTATGATGGCGGGATTGCATAACCTGAGTAATGTTTTTGTTATGTTTTAATGAATCTGGTTTAAATGAAAGAAAGGTTATACGCGTTTCGGATTTTTAAATTTAAAAGATACTTATTTTCTCAGTGGTTATTGTGACATCGCAATATATAATATTAATAAGCAGGGCGAGGATGCTTTTATATAAATGAATATTAAATGAAATTTGCAATAATAAGAAATCTCTTATAGAAAGGACCCTCACTCTAATTTTAACCATATTAAGATATAACAAGAAAATTTCATTTTTATAAATATTATGCAATAGCTTGAAATAGTACTAAGAAATAAAGGATTTTTCAATATATTATTTTCGTATAATTGTGTAGGAAAAATACCTTAGAAACTTTGAATATGGTTATACTGTTAGTAATGGAAATTTTCTATTATAGATAGATTATATTTTTACATAATTATTTCAAAAGTATTGAAGCATATGTATGAATCTCTGTCTATTTGCGTAACAATTTAATGAAAGTATATATAATTCATATATATATGTATATATATATATATATATATATATATATATATATATATATATATATATGTATATATATATATATATATATATATATATATATATATATATATATATATATATATATATATATATATATATATATATATATATATATATACTATTTTTCATTAAATTGTTACGTTAATAAGAACATATTGATTCATGCATATACTTTTCAATTTCAATTATACTTACTCTAATATAATAATCTACTACATTAGCTTCAAAATTATGTGACTGCATTACTATCCCTCCATATTTCATTTCATTTCCTGCAGTGGGCTGTTAAAAGTAGTTTACATTGTAAAGAATATAGAGAAATATGTAAAACCAAAACATAAATCTCACATTAAAATCTGATATATTTATATAATTGTTATGTGCCACATTCTCGCGAATATTTTGCCAGCAATATGATATTCTGCAATTTCTACTTTTATATGCAGAGAAAATTTATATGAATAATAATTTCGTGGAAAAGAAACTTCCTGCCGATTTTTTTTCTATCATCAGAGGACCTTCGTGAACTCAGACGCTAAAAGCATTTTTATATCTTTTCACCAAACGTGTTCCTTTCCATTTGGTATTCCCGGAAATGTCATTAAATCTTAAAAGGACAAAGTTATGGGTACGTCCTTAATGTTTACTGTGAAGAATGATATTCAATATGTTTCTA
>NC_090726.1:11076661-11086661 GCF_036898095.1 Palaemon carinicauda | reverse complement strand
CGTAGGAGGTGATTGACGAGATACGAATTCGGGAAAATAAAAGGGGAGCCGCTCCCAAGGCTTCCCTATCCCCCGATTCGTATGCGTGCCTGGCGCCAATCCTGGCGCCATCTGTATTCCTTTTTGCGTATCTTAAAAACTCGGTGTTTTTCCTGTTTTTCTCGCAAATCTAGGATTTATTCAGCTTTTCGTGGCTTCTCCGTCTTCGTTGGCCTCGGATAAGTTGAGTATAGTGTCTGTTATGTATAAATGTAGGCTCTTGGTAAAATTTTGAGTGATTAATAGGATTAATCTTTGATACAAGAGCCGTAGCCTACCTGAGGTGTCCTGGACACTGTCACTCGCTAGGTATAAATTAGTTAGTCAGAGTGACATTCCTGGTTGTTTTGCTTAATAAATTTTAGCTATTTAGCTTTACATAGGATTTCCTTTCGTGCTTAGTATTATTTGGCGAAGTATTCGCCATTCTGGCCTACGCTAGGCCATGTAGCCTAGTCGTTTGGTCCTAGTACTTAATGCATGATTTTGGTTTTTCCGAGTGTAATTAAAATTTTATTGAAGCTTTAGGCTATATTTTATACATTTTAGACTGTGTGGAATATTTCCAAGATTGTATACGTGAGAGTTTCGGTGAATTAGGTAATCGATTCTCTTGGTGCCTAGGCTAATTGCTTATGGAGCCTTAGTATACTTTATCATACTCCCCGGTTGCTTTCTTTTCTTCGGAGAAGGTATGCAATCCCTTTCCCTCTGTTTAAGCCTTGGGCTTATCCCTAAGTGGTTTTTTCCGAATTTATTTTCGATAAAACTATACTAGGGTGTTACTGTACCTTCCTGTTCCAGCAAAGTCTGGTTCAAAGAGGGACAGAACAACAGAGTTTTTAGTCTGAGTCCGTGTTGTCTGGCTTGGGGCAGAGTCCCCCTCGCTGACCTAACACTTTCAAAGGGAGCTTAGCTCCCTTAGGTCACTACCGAAGGTTTCTGTAAGTTATGATTCCTTCTTTTGTGATCGACCAGACTAAGTCCTGTTGCTGTTCTCGGGGGAGGATAAAATCTTCTCTTGGGAGTAGCAACGCCTTCCTTGCTTTGGTGCTCTGGAAGCTGGCAAGTATTGCTGGCCCTTTCCCTTAGATCTCCCTTAGGCTAAGACAAAGTTCTTGGCTGCGGGTGATCTGTCACTAAAGCAAGGTTGGCAGGACCCTCTTGTCCCTTCCCCCTCTATCTCCGTAATGGCCTAGCCATTACTGTACTGTACCTTGCCGGCCGGCAGAGCTGGCCGGCAGGGGTATTACTGTACTGTACGTCATTCTACTTCTGGACCTAGTATAGGTTGGGATGTGGAATTGACTAAGCCCATTGCCGGCCGGCAGAGATGCTGGCCGGCAAGGGTCTTATGTTTTCGAGTGCTGCCCGGACCTCTCTTGGTCCCTCATCCATGCCTGCCGGCAGAGCCGGACGGCATTGGTCAAGGAAGCCTGAATTAAGTTTCTCCCCTTCCTTATATGCACTCTTTCGGTTGCCGGGCTTGGGGGGTTGTGTACACTCTTATCCCGGCATCCATTCTATTTTCTTCTAGTGCTGTACCTGTCCCGGCTGCCGGCCTATGAGGCCGGCAGCCGGGCAGGTGTAGTCTTCTGGTTCTTTTGCTGCCGGCTGGTATCGGTCTTGTACCTTTGCCGGCCGGCTTATGTCAGTCCTTGTCTGCCGGTCACCAAGAGTGTGGCCGGCAGCTGGGTACTACCTTGTGTAGTTGCTGACCGGCAGTCATTGCCGGCCAACACTGGCTGTTGCCGGCCGGTCGCTGCTGCCGCCGGCACAGGCATTTGAACCAGAGTGCTGCCGCCCTATAGCTGTTAAGTAGTATACTTTAAAGCTAGTTGTGGTGTGTGCCGGCCGGCAAAGGCAGGCCGGCACACATCCTCCTATACTGTACTAGTATTCTTCTGTATAGCATATACAGTAAGAAGAAAACTATAGTAAAGGTTTAGGTACAGCACTGTATCTTCTAACACTATTGTGTTTTCTTGCACGGCCCTTTGCTGTTGCCCTCAGACAGGAAGCAGAGTTCTTCCCTGTCTATTATCCAGGATTTTAAAATCATTGCCTAGGTGTGAGCTCCACCTGTTTCCTCTGGAAACCTTGCATTGGTTACTCTAGTAGAGATAAACCATTTTGATTTTATTATCTGGAAGGCTGCAACAATGGGTTGTTAGGGAAACACAAGTGTGTGTCTTTCCTTTCTGAATTGTTATGCTATACTATGCATATCCAGTGATACATAGTTCACTTGATACTCATGGAAATTTCTTCTCTTTACAGAAGGACACTCCGAAGTGGGGAAGTGCTTTCTGCAATGTCAGCAGCAAGAACCTCTGCGGACATGAGTTTTGTAGGAGACACGCAGCATACGCTGTCTCCAAGGATGATCTCCGGTATTGGGACCCTCAGGTATGTACTGTGTGCACTAACCTGATTAATGAGACATTTAAATAGCTAGGAAGAAGCTTCGTACCTGGGTAAGGGGCTTCCAAAAGAACACTTCTGGCCCTTATCTTCCAAGTGAGAAGATGAGGGCGTATCTTTTCCCTAAGGCATCAGCTGATGCAGTGATTCCCCAGCCTCAAGAGGAGATCCCCTAAGTTCAGATCCAGGTGGATGCTGAAGTCGCGGTCGCGATGCAAGACATCCAGCTAAATGACAGGATATCTGATGTGGACGGGTGTCAGGAGGAAGACCTCCTGGCAGAAGCCCAGGATGAAGTTCAAGCCCCTCTACATCGGCCGTTCTCCCAGTAGAGCTGGGACACGCCCTCTCTTCTATTGTTGGAATGATCCAACAAATGCAGAAGGAGAATCAGGAGAAGGCGGCTGCAATAGAACTGCGAATGCAGTGCCTTGCAGAATCACATGGGCCCCAGAAAAAGCTCAATGTGAAAGACCTTCCCTTGTGCTCAGATGCTAACCCATGGGGGTATGCTGAGCACATGCCGATGACGACTGGAAAGATCGTCATCTCGGATAAGTTGGGCTCAGTTCCCCTGGAGGGTGGAATTCTGGCCCAGCAAGGCATCATATCCGGACTGTTATGTCCGACTGAGGAAGGAACCAGCTTCAAAGGAGGAGACAGAGCCGAAGGAGGTCATAGTGATGGACCATGCTAAGGCTCAAGCTCTACTTTCATCCTCGATAAAAGAGAGGGGCTTCTCTAACTCAAAGGTAGCTGCATTGAATAGGAAGCTCCCTTCCTTTGTGTCCTCGCCTACTAAAGCCTTCCCCCTTTTACAGAAAGGGTTTCTGGCTGTACTAAAAGCAATCGAGGCCGGCAAGTCTTGCCCCTCCCTAGAGGAGTGTAAACCCTTGTCACTGGCCCTGCCTATGGACCACAAAGACTGGAAGGACGTCCATCTTACGTTCTCAGTGGGAAAGTTGGAGGCTGATATTGCCGGACGTCAGTTCGGCAAGGACCTCCCTAAGCAGTCTGACTTTCTTTTGCGAAGTGAGTTCGATACAAAAGAAAGACTGACTGCCTCAATGTCTCTTCAGACTACTCTCGAGACGATGGCAAGTGACCCCAAGGTCCATGAAATGTTCATGGTAGTGGCCAAGCCTCATCTGACCACAGTGACGAAGGACCTTTATGGCTTCGTCAAGGCAAGGAGAGCTTGTAGGGAGTTCGTGTTTACCTCGGCTACGGTGAGGCACGAGCTAAAGAAACTAATCTCCTCCAACATTTGGGGAAAAGACCTTTTTCCCTACCAACTTGGTCAAAGAAGTTTTTGATAAAGCCGCCTCGGAGAATAGAAACCTTCTCCAGAAGTGGGGCCTGGCTATCAAAAGAAAGTCTTCCCCGGATGAGGGTCCTCAACCAAAGAGGAAGACTATGAGGACTAGGCTACCGTCTCGGCCAGCCAAGCCTCTTAGACAGCAACAGCAACTTCAATTGCCATTGCCCCCAGTGCCCCAAATCGTGGCACAAACCCCGACCACCTTTCAGTGGGTACCCCAGGCCGTGTCGACACAGTCCACGGTATTCACCCCAGCGTTCGAAGGGCAGTCTACTTCCTTTCGAGCAAAGCCTAGAGGAGCAGCCAGAGGCTCGTCTAGACGCCCCTCAAGGGGAAGGGGATTCAGGGGTGGTCGTGGTCAGGAAGGCAAGACCTCAGGACGGCAGTCCAAGTGAGGTTTTTTCCAACACTCCACCCCCGTTATGGAGGAGTACGTTCAAGAACGGTTGGAGAAAAAGGGTGAAGCCCATCAATTTCTAAGGGAGGCTGTTTTGTGTTCCAGAAAGACTCGGAAAAGCTCAGAGTCATTCTGGACTTGTCGCCACTTAACAAGTTCATAGTGAATTGCAAATTCAAAATGCTAACACTGCAACACATAAGGACCTTACTGCCCAAGAGGGCATATTCCGTCTCTATAGACTTGTCAGACGCCTACTGGCACATTCCAATTAGCCATCGACTCTCCCCCTACCTAGGGTTTAGGCTACAACGAAGACTATACGCCTTCGGAGCCATGCCATTCGGGCTATACATAGCCCCAAGGATTTTTACGAAGCTTGCAAGCGTAGCTCTCAAACAATTTCGCCTAAAGGGAATTCAGGTAGTAGCCTACCTGGACGACTGGTTGGTGTGGGCAGCATCCGAGACAAAATGCTTGCAGGCTTCCAGTCAAGTGATCCAGTTCCTAGAGTACCTAGGCTTCAAGATCAACAGAAAAAGTCTCGACTTTCTCCATCTCAAAAGTTCCAGTGGCTAAGATCCACTGGGACCTTTTGTCACACCGTTTCTCCACCCCGGCGAAGAAAAGGAAGGAGATAGCGGGTTCTGTCAAGAGACTTCAAGATTCCGAAAGGATATCAAGACACGAGCAGGAGAGAGTACTGCGCTCTCTCCAGTTTGCTTCGGTGACAGACCCAGTGCTAAGAGCACAGCTAAAGGATGCAATCGGAGTTTGGAGAAGTTATGCATCAAACGCGTGAAGAGATCTGAGAAGACCAGCCGCTTCGGCTAAGTACTCTTCTCAGGCCTTGGTCCCAAGCCAGACATCTAAAGAAGTCAGGTTCTTCTTCAGCCACCTCCCCCATCGGTGACGATTCACTCAGACGCCTCAAAGGAGGGATGGGGAGGTCACTCTCATCGGAAAAAAGTCCAGGGGACTTGGTCCAGGCTATTCAAGACCTTTCTCATAAAACTTTTTAGAAGCTAGGGCAGTGCTTCTTACCTTAAAGAAAGTCTCCCCGCGTCATTCGTTCCACATAAAGTGGTAATAGACAGCGAGGTAGTTGTAAGATACTTGAATCGACAAGGATCGAGGTCACCACCTCTCAACCAGGTGATGTTGGCCGTCTTCCGATTGGCGGAAAAGAAGAAGTGGTACCTGTCGGCAGTTCACCTTCAAGGAGTCCGCAATGTGACAGCGGACGCTCTATCCAGGTTCACACCGATAGAGTCGGAATGGTCCTTAGACGCAGGATCATTCTCCTTCATTCTGAATCAGTCCCAGAACTGCAGATAGACCTCTTTGCGACGAAAGACAACAAGAAGTTGCCCCTGTACGTGCCCCGTACGAGGACCCCTTAGCGGAAGCAGTGGACGCGATGTCCCTCGACTGGAACAGATGTTCCAAGAATTATCTGTTCCCTCCTCACAACCTTCTGTTGAGGGTCCTCAACAAACTGAGATCCTTCAAAGGGTAGCGGCAATAGTGGCCCACAAGTGGCCGAACAGCGTGTGGTTCCTCCTGGCATTGGAACTGTAGCTGAAGTTTGTACCACTACCAGATCCAGTTCTGACCCAGCGAGTCCAGAAGTCAACTGTCTGCGCTTCATTACAGAAAACCCGGACCCTGCAGTTCATGATTTTCTCTCCCTAGCGGTGAGAAAGCGTTTCGGGATTTCGAAAGCCAGTATAGACTTCCTTGAGGAATATAAATGCAAATCTACTAGAAGGCAATATGAGTCATCTTGGAGAAAATGGGTGGCCTTTTGTCAAGGCGAAGATTCCGCAGGAGATCTTGACAGACTTCTGCTTATCTTTTTTCCCCACCTCCATGGTCAAGGGTTGGCAGCGAACACGATTTCAGCGTGTAAGTCTGCTTTGAGAAGACCCATTCTATATGCCTTCCAGGTCGACCTAGGTAACGAGATCTTTAATAAAGTCCCGAAAGCCTGTGCTAGGCTCAGATCTTCAGCACCTCCAAAGCCCATTTCATGGTCTTTAGACAAGTTCTTCATTTCGCTTCTCTGTTGAGCAATGAAGAGTGTGCGTTAAAGGATTTGACACAAAAAGTTATTTTCCTATTTTGCACTCGCGTCCGGGGCCAGGGTTAGTGAGATTGTAGCCTCTCGAGAGAGGCAGGTCGTGTTCAGTTCCTGGATGGGGAAGAACTGAACCTGTTTCCGGATCCTACGTTTCTCGCCAAGAATGAGTCACCCACCAACAGGTGGGGTCCCTGGAGGATCTGCCCTCTGAAAGAAGATGCATCTCTATGTCCAGTAGAATGCCTAAAGGTCTATCTTCATAGAACTTCAGACTTCAAGGGTGGTCAACTATTCAGGGGAGAAACATCAGGCTCAAATTTATCTCTGAACCAACTCAGAGCAAAAATCACATATTTTATTCGCAGAGCGGATCCTGACAATACACCCGCAAGTCACGATCCGAGGAAAGTTGCCTCATTCTTAAATTTCTTTAATTGTATGGATTTTGAACATCTCCGTTCATACACTGGCTGGAAGTCTTCCAGAGTGTTCTTTCGCCACTATGCGAAGCAAGTAGAGGAACTAAAAGAGATCTGTGGTAGCAGTGGGTCGCGGTGTTAACCCTACTGTTTAACTCTGCGAGGAACAGTGGTCTTAATTGGGACGATTAATTCCAGGGTGAGTGTGTAGTTACATACTGTACTACAAACTAAGTGAGGGCACTGTGTTGCCCATCCAGACTTTTTCCATTTCCGAAGGTGAACCTAGCATAAGTGCAGACATGTGTGCCGAGCGTTTCTAACGCTAATGTCATTGATTTGTAATACAGGCTTTTATGACTTTGATACCTCGGTATCTTAAAAGTGGCATCTAATGTTTTTTCTTTCAGACAAACAAGCTCTGTTTACTATCATACTTATGCTTAAAGTTTTGGGTTATCCTCTTCTTATATATATATATATATATATATATATATATATATATATATATATATATATATATATATATATATATATATATATATATATATATATATATATATATATATATATATATATATATATATATATATTGTGGTTAACCTGTCTATTTATTGCCTGTCAATAATCTGGTTCTTGAGAACCTTGCGTCTCGTTCACCTGTGTCAATTTATTGGTATAATTGAGCATTCATTCTATGTACCTTATCTGGGATAATTCTAATAGAATTGTCCCTTTATGCAAGCTATGTTGCATTGGTTTTCCTCCCATGCGGATATAAAACCTTTGTCCAATACAAGTATTGTGCGGAAAACTGGTCGATATTTCATATTGACGCAGTGGCCCTTTACAAACTATGCTTTACTTAATATAGGGCGAGACCACTATATTAGCTTGCCTGGTATTCATACATAGATATATGTACTCTTCGAGACTTTT
This sequence comes from Palaemon carinicauda, assembly GCF_036898095.1. NCBI lineage: Eukaryota > Metazoa > Arthropoda > Malacostraca > Decapoda > Palaemonidae > Palaemon > Palaemon carinicauda. Next base: position 11,079,039 of record NC_090726.1, on the reverse strand, counting down.
CCAGAGTCTAGTAGGACTCTTCCCTGTAGGGGGCAGGAAGCACTAACATAGTTTATAGTTAGTTGAAAAGATGTATAACGGTAACATCTTAGGTCTCTAGGTCTAGTCGACCGGGAAAAAATTACCTCCGGGGAGTACGGCACGTTCTGAGAATCCACAGATACAGTAATGCCCTGGTACACTTCCATCAGGACGACATGGCTTGAGCCCAAAAAACGGATTTTGAGCGAAGCGAAAAATCTATTTTTGGGTGAGATGGCCATGTCGTCCTGATGGACCCGCCCTTGCCTTTCTAAGAAAGGGCTGTAGGACCCCTCCCTACATACAGTATCTGTAGCACCTCGTGTACGCTACAAGGAATACAGATGGCGCCAGGATTGGCGCCAGGCACGCATACGAATCGGGGGATAGGGAAGCCTTGGGAGCGGCTCCCCTTTTTCTTTCCCGAATTCATATCTCGTCAATCACCTCCTACGAGACGAAATCTCTGTTCAGGTCGTAGATTGCCATGTGACATGTCTAGAATACGTCCTCTGATATGTCGCGATATCCCTTTCACAAGGGATACTCGCTCCAGGAGTTAGAATTCTGGTACCTTAAGGTAAATTCTCTGGGAATATCGCCGTAGTTGTAATATACCCTAGGAAGCTACCCTATAGGAACTTCCATCAGGACGACATGGCCATCTCACCCAAAAATAGATTTTTCGCTTCGCTCAAAATCCGTTATATATATATATATATATATATATATATATATATATATATATATATATATATATATATATATATATATATATATACATATATATATACTCGTGTCTATATGTCTCTTTATATATATATATATATATATATATATATATATATATATATATATATATATATATATATATATATATATATATATCTTTATATATATATATATATATATATATATATATATATATATATATATATATATTTATATATATTTATATTCATATATATGAATACATATGTACATACACACACATATATATATATGTAAATATATAGGTATACATGTACTGTATATGTATGCATATATATATGTATATATACATATATATATATATATATATATATATATATATATATATATATATATATATATATATATATACATATATATATGTATATACATATATATAGCCATTTATTTATATTTATATATATATATATATATATATATATATATATATATATATATATATATATATATATATATATATATATATATATACATACACACACACACACACATATATATATATATATATATATATATATATATATATATATATATATATATATAGATATGTATATATATATATATATATATATATATATATATATATATATATATATATATATATATATATATATATATATATATATATAATTCAGATAATTACCATCATCATCATCATCATCATCTCCTACGCCTATTGACACAAAGAGCCTCAATTAGATTTCACCATATTACTCTATCTTGAGCTTTTAATCTAATACTTCTGCATTCATCATATCCGACATCCCCCTTCATAGTTCTCAGCCATGTAGGCCTGGGTATTCCAACTCTTTTAGTACCTTGTGGGGTACAGTTAAATGTATGGTGACTAATCTCTTTTCGGGAGTGCGGAGAGCATGCCCAAACCATTTCAGTCTACACCTCACCATGATCTCATCCACATATAACACTCGAGTAATTTCTTTTATAGTTTAATTTCTAATCCTTTCCTGTCATTTAACTCCTAGTATTCCTCCAGGAGCTTTGTTCTCAAATGTACTTAATCTGTTGGAGTTTTTTTTTTTTTTTTCATACCATGAATCTTGTTCATACAGTATAACTGACCCACTGAATTGATATTTAGCCTGATTTCTATATGTAATTTCAGGTGATTTGATTCCCAAATTTTACTTAACCTAGCCATGGTTTGATATGCTTTGTTCAATTTTTCATTAAACTTCAATTGTAGAGACTCCGTATTAGAGATCATTGTTCCTAAATATTTGAATGATTTTACCTCATTAATTCTGACTCCTTCCAATGATATTGCATCTTCCATTGCATACTCCGTTGTCATTATCTCTGTCTGTCTTGTATTTATCTTGAGCCCAACCTCCTATGATATTTCATGTATTCTGGTAAGCGGGCGTTACAAATCCTGGGTGTTCTGCTAATAAAGAAAGCAGCATTAGGATATTCTAAGTCAGCTAATTTCCTATTGAATGCCAACCCAACCTGTCTCCACCATCTCCAGCTGTTCAAGGCATTACAAAATCAATGAGGTGGAAAAACGACCTAGGTGCCAACACATTCCCTTGGAGTACTATGTAATTCACTGGGAATCCATT
>NC_090726.1:11061899-11066161 GCF_036898095.1 Palaemon carinicauda | reverse complement strand
AGCACTTGTATTTCCTAATTAAACTTTACTATGATGAAGAATTTGAATTTACGTTCCATATCCTTTACTCGTTATACTTATTCAATTAGATATTCAAATTAATTCACTTCTCTACCATGACAGTTTAAAAATGCTATTCAGGGGCAATTACCTCTATGTGTATCATGAAACTCTCAGAGTACAGACTCCCATTAATCACTGTACGTTTTCTCGGTCGATTATGTCGAGGAAAGCATCACAAGAACGATTGATGTCATGTGTTTACATCATCCAAACCCATAATTTGAGTTTTGGGTTGAAACGGGAAGTAGTTTTTTTATACTTCGAATTATGTATCTTCAGTGATGAATGATAAAAGGGATTTTCTATCTAGAGAATTTTAATAACTGATAGAGGCGTCTTTTCTGAAAAACATGACAAAATTTAACAAGGAAATTCAATATATGGAAATACTTTACGTAAAAAGCTAAGTATTTATCATCATTGTAAACAAACGTAAAGTTTAAAGTCCCTACTTATTTATTTATTTTTTTTTTTTTTTGGGGGGGGGGGGTATTACAATTCATATTAAAATCTATTTTTTTTTTCAAATATGCAGTAAACAGTAATCTTTATTTGACCCTCTCTAAATATTCCTGAGTCTTTCAGTGATAAAAAAGAAAGGTCTAAAGACAACAGAATCTGAATTATTTTCATATTTATTATATTTCCACCCCTAGGTCGATGAGAGAATCAAGACATTAAGGTAATAAAATATATGGCTTATTCTAATATGAAAAAACGTCTAACTATGCAAAATTTATCATTAACCGAATGCCAAGACTAAACATACCAATTAGCTACGATAGTGAAGATGTGTTGATTTCAATTCTAGGTACAAAATACCTGAATTCGATATGTATAAATACAGAAGAATTGTCACTGACTTTTTATCTTTCTTCGGGGCTAAGTACTATTGCACTATTCATGCTAGCTTCCTGGACAAGGGTTTCGATTCTCGGCCGGTCAGAAGCTATTGTCTTTGAATGGTTCCGCCTTAGGGTTGTGATCCCGAAGTTAATAAGAGAATCCAGACATTAAGGTAATAAAATATATGATTTATTTGAATATGAAAAACATCTAAATGTGCAAAATTTATCATATATATGCGTGTGTATGTGTTTATATATCTGCTTTCTAAATATGCCTATAAAGATGATTCCCTTTAAACAATACTTTGAAAGTAGAATAACGAAATATATGTAAAAACTCTATTTAAGAGGATTATTGTACAACCTCAATATATAAGATAATCTAGTTTAAATCATACAAACAGTAAGACTACATTACAATGTAGTTTTTGAGAATACGTTTAATTTTATAAAGGTCTGAGATTAAGAAAAATATAAAAATCCTACTACAAGGTCTTGGGAATCATACGACAATTACCATAACTTTTTTTGCAAACCTAATTTTTGGATGATGTAATCTATTTTTCTTCGTGATATATTGAATGATAAATTATTTTTCATATAATTATATTCCATTAAAGTAAAACCTATTTTTGCTTAATATTGAACTAGGAGCATATATAGCCTAATGAGAAGTAATTATAAATACGGAATACAGGAATGAAAATCAGCGGAGTAAAAGCCCCTTATGATGAATTAAGGTAATATTCAAGAAAATATAAGGTCAACTAAAATCTATGAGCAAGATATTCATAAGTACCACAGTTTAGATGTTATTTACTATCAAAAGTATATACTCTTACAGAGTAAGAAAATTTTCAAAGAATACATTAGATACGCACATTGAAATATTTTCATTCTTTAGGAAATAATAGATTTCTTATTTTAAACTTGGATAACACAATACTAAGAATTAGACTTTGGAGGCCACAATAATCATATTGACACTCGAAATAAAATCACTACGTTTGTGTAAAAACTTAATAAACAATAACGTATCGCCTCAAAAACTCGATAGCGTTCTTTCCTGAATTCTCTTTTAATGTAGTATTTGTTTTTTTGTGAAAAGAGAAGAGTATCAGTGACGCCTTTAGGCTTACACATTAGCTTTTATTTCTTCTTCAATGTCACCTTAAAGGTCAGACTCACTCATGAACTCGGTTTGGATTACATAATCTATTTTTTTCTTTTTGCCTCAAATGTCACAAGCTTTTTCTCTACACGCACCAGTTTTCAAGAGGTAGAATTTGGATTTTATATTATAAAAATGAACTAGTTATAGTCATATCTTTACACAATATATCAATAAATAACACATGCGCCGATGCAAGTGTATATACGTACACATACACCATATATTTCCATGTCTTTGATACCGAGGGACAGTAAATTCGATATTGAAATAAATTTGTGACCTGATGTTAAAGGGAGAAGATCAGGAGGAAAGGAGAGAATCCGATGGCAAGATAAGGCGAAAGATGATATGGAGAGAAGAAGTTCGCTGGAAGGGAGGGTAATGATAGAAGGCATTGGAGAGAATGATGCAGGCCACCGACCCCTTAATGTAGGGAAAACGAAGCAAATATTACATACTTACAAAATGGCTATAGTGATAGGTGGATTTCGATTCTAATCAAAACCCCAAATTCGGCAGTAATATGTTTACCAATCTAAAAAATCTTTATATTCGAGTACTGTATACAAACAATCGCCTTTATTTCGACTCGGCGGCAAAAATCAAATCCTTGTCCGATAAGAAGTACTTATCATCAAAAGAGTATCCCATTGGGTCTGGGATACAGAGGCAGAGTGAATTCAGTATCAAAATGTATATATGACTTGATATTTGGGTGTAAATACATATATACACAAATACACACATACACATACATATATTTATATATACATATATACATACACACATATATACATATATATATATATATATATATATATATATATATATATATATATATGTATGTATGTATATATAAGTGTGTGTGTGTCTTTTTATATATATATATATATATATATATATATATATATATATTATATATATATATATAATATATATATATATATATATATATATACATATATATATATATATATATATATATATATATATATATATATATAAACACACATATATATATATACATATATATGTATATATATATATATATATATATATATATATATATATATATATATATATATATATATATTTATATATATAATTGTCATTATTGTTATAATTATTATTATTATTATTATTATTATTATTATTATTATTATTATTATTATTACTGAGGTGCCAGTGATGGGAGATGAGAATGAGAGAGAGATTACAATAGAGGAAGTGAGGAGAGCACTAGATGAAACGAGAGTAGGAAAAGCATCTGGTATGGATGGTGTGAAAGCTGAGATGTTGAAGGAAGGGGGTGTGACTGTACTTGAATGGTTGGTGAGATTGTTTAATGTGTGTTTTGTGTTGTCAATGGTACCAGTAGATTGGGTCTGTGCATGTATTGTACCACTATATAAGGGTAAGGGAGATGTGCATGAGTGTTGTAATTCAAGAGGTATTAGTTAGTTGAGTGTAGTTGGAAAAGTGTATGGTAGAGTACTGATTAATAGGATTAAGGATAAAACAGAGAATACAATATTGGAAGTACAGGGTGGTTTTAGAAGAGGTAGGGGTTGTATGAATCAGAATTTTACAGTTAGGCAGATATGCGAGAAATATTTAGCAAAAGGTAAGGAGGTGTATGTTGCGTTTATGGATCTGGAGAAAGCATATGATAGAGTTGATAGGGAAGCAATGTGGAATGTGATGAGGTTATATGGAGTTGGTGGAAGGTTGTTGCAAGTAGTGAAAAGTTTCTACAAAGGTAGTAAAGCATGTGTTAGAATAGTAAATGAAGTGAGCGATTGGTTTCCGGTGAGAGTGGGGCTGAGACAGGGATGTGTGATGTCGCCGTGGTTGTTTAAATTGTATGTTGATGGAGTGGTGAGAGAGGTGAATGCTCGAGTGCTTGGACGAGGATTAAAACTGGTAGGCGAGAATGATCATGAATGGGAGGTAAATCAGTTGTTGTTTGCGGATGATACTGTACTGGTAGCAGACACAGAAGAGAAGCTTGACCGACTAGGAGATGTACGTCAGAGAGTGAATGAAGGTTGCAAAGTGTTGGGGGCAGTTAAGGGAGTAGTAAAAAATAGAGGGTTGGGCATGAATGTAAAGAGAGTTTTATATGAGAAAGTGATTGTACCAACTGTGATGTATGGATCGGAGTTGTGGGGAATGAA
>NC_090726.1:11041899-11046899 GCF_036898095.1 Palaemon carinicauda | reverse complement strand
GAACCGTTTCAACTCCCGTTTTGAAATTTATAGAGGTATCGCTTTTCAGTTTTTCATGGTGGCATCAGCTTATTATAATGAGTTTTATCCTCTTTATAAGTAAAGACAATTCTTATCATTTGTTAATCTATTTTATGGGGAGCTTTTGCTCTATAAGATATTCATTATTGCAGTGCATATTGTATGTTTACTAGTGGATTTGCATAAGTCAGTCCAAAATGCAAAAAACATAAATAATCATGCATTTTGTATGTTGACCAGTGGATTTGCATAAGTCAGTCCAAAATGCAAAAAACATAAATAATCATGCATATTGTATGTTTACCAGTGGATTTGCACAAGTCAGTCCAAAATGCAAAAAACATAAATAATCATGCATATTGTATGTTTACCAGTGGATTTGCATAAGTCAGTCCAAAATGCAAAAAAAAAAAAAAAAAAAAAACATAAATAATCATGCATATTGTATGTTTACCAGTGGATTTGCATAAGTCAGTCCAAAATGCAAAAAAAAAAAAAAACATAAATAATCATGCATATTGTATGTTTACCAGTGTATTTGCATAAGTCAGTCCAAAATGCAAAAAAAAAAAAAAACATAAATAATCATGCATATTGTATGTTTACCAGTGGATTTGCACAAGTCAGTCCAAAATGCAAAAAACATAAATAATCATGCATATTGTATGTTTACCAGTGGATTTGCATAAGTCAGTCCAAAATGCAAAAAAAAAAAAAAAAACATAAATAATCATGCATATTGTATGTTTACCAGTGGATTTGCATAAGTCAGTCCAAAATGCAAAAAAAAAAAAAAAACATAAATAATCATGCATATTGTATGTTTACCAGTGTATTTGCATAAGTCAGTCTAAAATGCAAAAAAAAAAAAACATAAATAATCATGCATATTGTATGTTTACCAGTGTATTTGCATAAGTCAGTCCAAAATGCAAAAAAACATAAATAATCATGCATATTGTATGTTTACCAGTGGATTGGCATAAGTCAGTCCAAAATGCAAAAAAAAAAAAAAAACATAAATAATCATGCATATTGTATGTTTACCAGTGTATTTGCATAAGTCACTCCAAAATGCAAAAAAACATAAATAATCATGCATATTGTATGTTTACCAGTGGATTGGCATAAGTCAGTCCAAAATGCAAAAAAACATTAAATAATCATGCATATTGTATGTTTACCAGTGGATTTGCATAAGTCAGTCCAAAATGCAAAAAAACATAAATAATCATGCATATTGTATGTTTACCAGTGTATTTGCATAAGTCAGTCCAAAATGCAAAAAAACATAAATAATCATGCATATTGTATGTTTACCAGTGGATTTGCATAAGTCAGTCCAAAATGCAAAAAAACATAAATAATCATGCATATTGTATGTTTACCAGTGGATTGGCATAAGTCAGTCCAAAATTCAAAAAAAAAAAAAACATAAATAATCATGCATATTGTATGTTTACAAGTGGATTGTCATAAGTCAGTCCAAAATGCAAAAAAAAAAAAACATAAATAATCATGCATATTGTGTTTACCAGTGAATTGGCATAAGTCAGTCCAAAATGCAAAAAAAAAAAACATAAATAATCATGCATATTTTATGTTTACCAGTGGATTGGCATGAGTCAGTCCAAAATTCCAAAAAAAAAAAAAACATAAATAATCATGCATATTGTATGTTTACCAGTGGATTGGCATAAGTCAGTCCAAAATTCCAAAAAAAAAAAAACATAAATAATCATGCATATTGTATGTTTACCAGTGGATTGGCATAAGTCAGTCCAAAATGCAAAAAGAGCATAAATAATCATGCATATTGTATGTTTACCAGTGGATTGGCATAAGTCAGTCCAAAATGCAAAAAAAAAAAAAACATAAATAATCATGCATATTGTATGTTTACCAGTGGATTGGCATAAGTCAGTCCAAAATTCCAAAAAAAAAAAAACATAAATAATCATGCATATTGTATGTTTACCAGTGGATTGGCATAAGTCAGTCCAAAATGCAAAAAGAGCATAAATAATCATGCATATTGTATGTTTACCAGTGGATTGGCATAAGTCAGTCCAATATGCAAAAAAAAAAAAAAACTTAAATAATCATTCATATTGTATGTTCACCAGTGGATTGGCATAAGTCAGTCCAAAATGCAAAAAAAAAAAACATAAATAATCATGCATATTGTATGTTTACCAGTGGATTGGCATGAGTCAGTCCAAAATGCAAAAAAAAAAAAAACATAAATAATCATGCATATTGTATGTTTACCAGTGGATTGTCATAAGTCAGACCAAAATGCAAAAATAAACATAAATAATCATGCATATTGTATGTTTACCAGTGGATTGGCATAAGTCAGTCCAAAATGCAAACAAAAAACAAAAATAATCATGCATATTGTATGTTTACCAGTGGATTGGCATAAGTCAGTCCAAAATGCAAAAAAAACATAAATAATCATGCATATTGTATGTTTACCAGTTGATTGACATAAGTCAGTCCAAAATGCAAAAAAACATAAATAATCATGCATATTGTATGTTTACCAGTGGATTGGTATAAATCAGTCCATAATGCAAAATAAACATAAATAATCATGCATATTGTACAGTATGTTTACCAGTGGATTGGCATAAGTTAGTCCAAAATGCAAAATAAACATAAATAATCATGCATATTGTATGTTTACCAGTGGATTGGCATAAGTCAGTCCAAAATGCAAAAAAAAAACACAAATAATCATGCATATTGTATGTTTACCAGTGGATTTGCATAAATCATTCCAAAATGCAAAAGAAAAACATAAATAATCATTCATATTGTATGTTTACCAGTGGATTGGCATAAGTCAGTCCAAAATGCAAAAAAACATTAAATAATCATGCATATTGTATGTTTACCAGTGGATTGGCATAAGTCAGTCCAAAATGCAAAAAAAAAAAACATAAATAATCATCCATATTGTATGTTTACCAGTGGATTTGCATAAATCAGTCCAAAATGCAAAAAAAAAAAAACATAAATAATCATGCATATCGTATGTTTACCTGTGGATTTGCATAAGTCAGTCCAAAATGCAAAAAAAAAAAAAAACATAAATAATCATCCATATTGTATGTTTACCAGTGGATTTGCATAAATCAGTCCAAAATGCAAAAAAAAAAAACATAAATAATCATGCATATTGTATGTTTACCAGTGGATTTGCATAAGTCAGTCCAAAATGCAAAAAAAAAAAAAAACATAAATAATCATGCATATTGTATGTTTACCAGTGGATTGGCATAAGTCAGTCCAAAATGCAAAAAAAAAACAATAAATAATCATGCATATTGTATGTTTACCAGTGGATTGGCATAAGTCAGTCCAAAATGCAAAAAAAAAAAAAATAAATAATCATGCATATTGTATGTTTACCAGTGGATTTGCATAAATCAGTCCAAAATGCCAAAAAAAAAAAACATAAATAATCATGCATATCGTATGTTTACCTGTGGATTTGCATAAGTCAGTCCAAAATGCAAAAAAAAAAAACATAAATAATCATGCATATTGTATGTTTACCAGTGGATTGGCATAAGTCAGTCCAAAATGCAAAAAAACATTAAATAATCATGCATATTGTATGTTTACCAGTGGATTTGCATAAGTCAGTCCAAAATGCAAAAAAACACAAATAATCATGCATATTGTATGTTTACCAGTGGATTTGCATAAATCAGTCCAAAATGCAAAAAAACATAAATAATCATGCATTTTGTATGTTGACCAGTGGATTTGAATAAGTCAGTCCAAAATGCAAAAAACATAAATAATCATGCATATTGTATGTTTACCAGTGGATTTGTATAAGTCAGTCCAAAATGCAAAAAAACATAAATAATCATGCATATTGTATGTTTACCAATGGATTTGCATAAGTCAGTCCAAAATGCAAAAAAAAACATAAATAATCATGCATATTGTATGTTTACCTGTGGATTTGTATAAATCAGTCCAAAATGCAGAAAACATAAATAATCATGCATATTGTATGTTTACCAGTGGATTTGCATAAATCAGTCCAAAAGGCAAAAAAACATAAATAATCATGTATATTGAATGTTTACCAGAGGATTGGGAATAAGTCAGTCCAAAATACAAACCCTTAAATAATAATTTTGATATTGGAGAAGGCGTTATTTCCAGATTATATTTGAAAATCACTTGCTTAATTTTTTTTTATTTGCCTGAAACAGTGTTGCAAATATTTTCGGAATTTTGGATTTATCTTAAACCACCTTTTCAAAGATCTTTTAGTTTTATTTTTTTTTTATTTTCCTTAAACGGAGTGTTGCAGGGATTTTCTGAATTCTAGAAATTTATTTTAAAAACCACCTGGATAAAGATTATTTTTTTAATCCTCCTTCCAAACAGAGTTGCAGATATTTTCCGAATTATGGAATTTTTTTTAAAACCACTTTGGTAAAGATTCTTTTCATTTTCGTTTTAAACAGAGTTCCCGAGATTTTCCGAAATTTATTTTGAAAACCATTTTGATAAGGATTTTTTTTTTTTAATTTTCATTTTAAACAGCGATTCAAATATTTTCCAAAAATCCTAATAGGTCAGTATAGCTGATCTAACACCTTCAATATATATGTTAGCTTTAACACATATCATAAACGTATGACAGACGCTGATTTTAACTTTTGTAAGAATTCTTCACAATTAAATAGATTTACCTGAAAGTATAAAAAATTGCATATCAACACAATATTGTGTGAAAAAGTTATAGATTTCTACCCCACACCAGGATAAACCTCTGGTCTCTCAAGTGAGAGGCAAAACCACTGCCAATCCAGGAAACAGAAAATATAAAAGAAGTCTTGGTGAAATTGGAAATATTTTCTTCTTTTAGGGTCTCTGCTGAATTGATTGGTGGCATTTTGCGTTTCTCTTTAGAGACCTAGTTTCTATCATGATGTGAAATTGAA
>NC_090726.1:11001227-11006227 GCF_036898095.1 Palaemon carinicauda | reverse complement strand
TTGATATATATCCATATATATATATATCCATATGTATATATATATATATATATATATATATATATATATATATATATATAGATAGATAGATAGATAGATAAATATATATATATATATATATATATATATATATATATATATATATAAATACATAAATATATATATATATATATATATATATATATATATATATATATGAATATATACATATATATATATATATATATATATATATATATATATAAATATATATATATATATATATATATATTATATATATATATTTATATATATATAGATATACAGTATATATATATATATATATATATATATATATTTATATATATATATATATATATATATATATATATATATATATATATATATATATATATATATATATATATATTTATATATATATATATATATATATATATATATATATATATTTATATATATATATATATATATATATATATATATATATCTATCTATATATATATATATATATATATATATAAATATATATATATATATATATATATATATATATATATATATATTTATATATATATATATATATATATATATATATATATATATATATATCTATTTATCTATCTATATATCTATCTATCTATCTATCTATCTATCTATATATATATATATATATATATATATATATATATATATATATATATATATATATATATATACTGTATATATTTATATATATATATATATATATATATATATATATATACTGTATATATATATATATATATATATATTTATATATGTATATATATATATATATATATATATATATATATATATATATATATATATATATATATAGATTATATATATATATATATATATATATATATATATATATTATATATATATATATATATATATATATATACATATCACGATTCAAATAAAAATTAACTAATATTTGCCATAACAATAAAATGTTAATGTGATTTTGTGCCGAAATATATGGAACACGCGAAGAATTTTTTCTTTATGTGTATAATATTCTAAGTAATGACAACAGGAACTTGTATTATCGAATACCATTTTCAATTAGTACCGGATATTCAAAATTATAGAGTTAATGAATAAAACATATTTTCCTAAAATGATTCGACACTATACTGAGACAATATAGGTCAGTGTTTCCCTACTGCGGTAGGAAAAAATATAGAAATATAGAAATTATTTATCTAAATATTTTTCAAACTCACATCATGATAGAAACTAGGTTTCTAAAGAGAAGCGCAAAATGTCACAAATCAATCCAGCAGAGACCATAAAAGAAAAAATATTTCTAATTTCACCCAGACTTCTTTTATATTTTCTGTTACCTGGATTGGCAGTGGTCTTGCCTCTCACTTGAGAGACCAGAGGTTTATCCTGGTGTGGGGTAGAAATCTATAACTACTTCACACAATATTGTGTCGATATGCAATTTTTTATACTTTCTGGTGAATCTATTTAATTGTGAAGCATTCTTACAGTGGTTAAAATCAGCGTCTGTCCTATGTTTGTGAACATTAAAAGAATATGTGTTAAAGCTAACATATATACTGAAGGTGTAAGATCAGCTATGCTGACCAATTAGGATTTTTTGAAAATATCTGAAATGCTGTTTAAAATGAAAATTAAAAAACAAAAATCCTTATCAAGATGGATTTCAAAATAAATTTCGAAAAATCTCGGGAACACTGTTTAAAACGAAAATGAAAAGAATCTTTACCAAAGTGGTTTTAAAAAATAAATTCCAAAATTAGGAAAATATCCGCAACTCTGGTAGGAGGATTAAAAAAAAATAATCGTTATCCATTTGGTTTTTAAAATAAATTTGTAGAACACAGAAAATGTCTGCAGCACTCCGTTTAAGGGAAATAAAAGATCTTTAACAAGGTAGTTAAAAAATAATCTAAAATTCCGAAAATATTTGCGACTTTGTTTCAGGCAAATAGAAAAAAAAAATACGCAGGTGATTTTCAAACATAATTTGGAAATAACGCCTTCTCCAATATCAAAATGATTATTTATGGGTTTGCATTTTGGACTAACTTATGCCCAATACACTGGTTAACATACAATATGCATGATTATCTATGTTTTTTTTTTTTTTTTTTTTTTTTTTTTTTTTTTTTTTTTTTTTTCTAATTTTGGACTGACTTATGCAAGTCCACTGGTAAACATACAATATGCACTGCAATAATGAATATCTTATAGAGCAAAAGCTGCTCATAAAATAGATTAACAAATGATAAAAATTGTGGTTACTGATAAAGAGGATAAAACTCATTATGATAAGCTGATGCAACCATGAAAAACTAAAAAGCGATACCTCTAAAAATTTCAAAACGGGAGTTGAAACAGCTCACTTGCGAACGTATCCTACCCTTACCTTATCCTTCGAGACAAGGGAAGGATAACCATGGCTTGTTATTAACACGTCCTTAACTTAGTAGGTTGGCCAGGACACCAGCCACCCGTTGAGATACTACCACTAGAGAGTTATGGGTCTTTTGATTGGCCAGACAATACTACATTGGATCTTTCTCTCTGGTTATGGTTCCTTTTCCCTTTGCCTACACACACACCGAATAGTCTGGCCTATTCTTTACACCATCTCCTCTGTCATACACCGGACAACACTGAAATTACCAAACAATTCTTCTTACTTCACTATAATTGTTAAGTGGCAACTTTTCTCTTTGTAAGGGTAGAAGAGACTCTTTAGCTATGGTAGGCAGCTCTTCTAGGAAAAGGACACTCCAAAATCAAACCATTGTTCTCTAATCTTGGGTAGTGCCATAGCCTCTGCACCATGGTCTTCCACTGTCTTTTGGGTTAGAGTTCTCTTGCTTGGGGGTACATTTGGGCACACTATACTATCTTATTCTCTTCCTCTTGGTTTGTTAAAGTTTTTATAGTTTATATAAGAGATATTTATATTAATATTTTTGCTCTTCTTGAAACATTTTATCTTTCTTTGTTTCCTCTTCTCACTGAGCTATTTTCCTTGTTAGAGCATCCTGCTTTTCCAACTAGGGCTGTAGCTTAGCAAGTAAAAATAATAATGATAATAATAATAATAATAAAAATAACAACAATAATAATAATAATAATAATAATAATAATAATAATAATAACAATAATAATAATAATAATAATAATAACATCTCTCCGGGGAATAGAACTCCGTTGATACCTCTAAGGTAAAATTTCTCTGGTATATCACTCGCAGAAATATCCCAAGTAGAAACTTCCAATGAGGAACCCCCATCAGGACGACATGGCTCTAGCCCAAAAATAGATTTTTCCTATTTCAAAATTCATTTCTATCTGCAAAAGACCTTACCAATACTTATAACTGCATATGCAGAAACATATTCAATATCATTCTTCACAGTAAACATTAAGGACGTACCCATAACTTTGTCCTTTTAAGATTTAATGACATTTCCGGGAATACCAAATGGAAAGGGACACGTCTGGTGAAAAGATATAAAAATGCTTTTAGCGTCTGAGTTCACGAAGGTCCTCTGATGATAGAAAAAAAAATCGTCAGGAAGTTTCTTTTCCACGAAATTATTATTCATATAAATGTTCTCTGAATATAAAAGTAGAAATTGCTGGCAAAATATTCGCGAGAAAGTGGCACATAACAATTATATAAATATATCAGATTTTAATGTGAGATTTATGCTTTTGTTTGACATATTTCTCTATATTTTTTACTATGTAAACTACTTTTAACAGTCCACTGCCGGAAATGAAATAAAATATGGAGGGATAGTAATGCTGCAATCACATAATTTTGAAGCTAATGTAGTACCTTATTATATTAGATAGAACCATTAGAGTATGTATATTTGAAATTGAAAAGTATATGCATGAATCAATGTGTTCTTATTAACGTAACAATTTAATGAAAAAAATAGTATATATATATATATATATATATATATATATATATATATATATATATATATATATATATATATATATATATATATACTGTATATATATACATATATATATACAAATATATAAATATATATATATATAAATATATATATATATATATATATTATATATATATATATATATATATATATATAAATAATTTATATATACCTTCATTAAATTGTTATGCAAATAGACAAAGATTCATACATATGCTTCCATACTTTTGAATTAATTTGTTAAAGTACTTTCAATTTAAGATAGTGTCTGAATTTAAAAATATAATCTCTCAATAATAGAAAGTTTTCTTTACTAATAGTATAAGCATATTCAAAGTTTTTAAGGTATTTTTCCTACACAATTATACGAAAATGATATATCAAAAAAATCATTTATTTTTTAGTACTATTTCCAGCTATTGCATAATATTTATAAAAAATAATTTTTTTGTTATATCTTAATATAAATAAAATTATAATGAGGGTCCTTTCTATAAAAGATTTTTTATTATTGCAAATTTCATTCAATAATCATTTATATAAAAGCATCCTCGGCCTGTTTTTTAATATTATACATTGCGATATCACAATAAAAACTGAGAAAATAAGTATCGTTTAAATTTGAAAATCAGAAACGCGTATAACCTTTCTTTCATTTAAACCAAATTCATTAAAACATAACAAAAACATTACTCAGGTTATGCAATCCCGCCATCACAACGTTATTATCATTACTTGATATATTTAATATAATTCTCATTATCGCTCATCGTCTATTTTATATTTTAATACAATAACAATAAGGGGTTCAATTTAGCAAATTTCACACAGAAAGAATGTTAATTTTCTCCCTTGCAACCATTCTTTTTCTTCTCTTCACCTGATAACAGATGACAATAGATCGTATACATATACTTCTTCATTCTAGGTCATGTGACTCAGATATCATGGATGATGTGATGAAAAATATCAACAGAAGATTTTATTATTAATCTTACAATATTTATT
>NC_090726.1:10963727-10976227 GCF_036898095.1 Palaemon carinicauda | reverse complement strand
CATCCATGTTAGTTGACAACACTTCAAAAAATCCGCTCTTTTGTACTCTTTCTGGGCTTACATACATTGATGGCCTGAACAGTGTATTCTGTACAAGTTTAAATTCTTTGGTTTTCTATGATTTCCAAATCTGGCTTTTTGCTAC
Source organism: Palaemon carinicauda (assembly GCF_036898095.1). Taxonomy (NCBI): domain Eukaryota; kingdom Metazoa; phylum Arthropoda; class Malacostraca; order Decapoda; family Palaemonidae; genus Palaemon; species Palaemon carinicauda. The sequence goes on along the minus strand of NC_090726.1, from coordinate 10,976,082 downwards.
CTAGTTGCATTAAAATCGAAATTCTTTTTTTTTTTTTTTTGAACAACGTTCAAACATTGCCAAAGTACTTTACATAATTCTGTCGACTGCCTCCTGCTCCTTCATGTTTAATTTTAAAGATTCATTTGCTGTCCATTTTCCAACCACTCTTTTCATGATAAAAAAAAAATGCGCTGTATTCATCGCTAAAACTTCAGAATTACTCCAAACCTACTACTGAGGTGTCACAACATATAAATTTCCCAACACCAGAGGCGTCACAATATAACTATTAAATCTGAGGAGTCACAATATAGCGGTAAATTTCCTATGTCTGAAGCGTTGCAATATAGCGGTAAAGTTCCTATGAGGCGTCGCAATATATTGATAAGATTGCCTACATCCGAGGCTTCGCAATGTGATAAATTGCCTACATCTGATGCGTCACAATATAGTAATTAACTGTCTACATCTTAGGCGTCACAATAGAGTGATAAACTGCCTACATCTGAGGCGTCACAATATAGTGCTAAACTTCCTACATCCGAGGCATCACAATATAGTGCTAAACTGCCTACATCTGAGGCGTCACAATATAGTGCTAAACTGCCTACATCTGAGGCATCACAATATAGTGCTAAGCTGCTACAGTACATCTGAGGCGTCACAATATAGTGATAAACTGCCTGCATCTCAGGCGTCACAATATAGTGATAAACTGCCTACACCTTAGGCGTCACAATATAGTGATAAACTGCCTACATTTTAGGCGTCACAATATAGTGATAAACTGCCGACATCTTAGGCGTCACAATGAAGTAATAGGTTAAATAAGTCTGATGCAAGTATATAGTTAAAGTAACGACCAAAATAAAAAGAATGAATTTCTTCGTCAAACCGTGATCTCAACCAGAGCATCTGATATTTCTTCATTAAGTTCTCAACTAGCTTTGCTCAATATGTAAAACTACAGAAATACTTTATCGTTTACATTTTAACAATACCTCTCACGACAAATTTCGTGGAAATTATGTAACAAGACAATTCTGTCCAAAAGATATTCGTTAAAATAACGTTTTCGTTAATTCAGAAGGTTTGGCATCTAAACAAGATCTTTAACGACATAGTTTATCCTAATACTGTAGTTACGAAATTTGCCTTCAGTATTCGTCCTCTGTAGACCTTTCCAAATACAATTTAGAGTCTGAAAACCCATTATACTTTCTTGTAAATAAAACCAAATCTTGAAGCTTTTAAAGTAAATAGCTAGCATCCAATGCCCCTTCAAAACAACCATCCGCAGCTATGCCGTTATCTAGAAATACTTCAATCTTCACTTCCTTAGATCTCCAATATCTAACAGACTTAAGAAATTTAGTAAAGATGTACCGCTGCATTCAAAAATATCTAAAGATAATCCATTATAAAAACTTTTTAAATTTTCCCCCAATGAGAAAGATATTGGCAACGTTTTAATAGATTTCTATGCGATAAGCAGACTGTAGACTGATTAAATCCTTAAAAAGTTTGTAATAAAAAACCAGCCTTTGCTTACCATTTCCATTCTTGGTCACCGTTAAAGGAATTAATTCTTAGTTTTTCTGATACCAGTGTCACTCATTCTCCTTTAATAAACTCTGATTCGTCCCTTCCTGACCTATTGTTACCCAATCCAACAACCACAGTAACTGTTTTGAAATGGAATTTTGTGATCGCCCTTTTAGACGTCAATGACTATCCCAATCTAATTTTGTTCAATGTATTGTGAAAAACAACAACCAACAGGCGATTAAAAACAATAAAATAAAATAAACGCAATGTTCCAATTTCCTTGTACCAACTGCTAAGTATACAAAATAAAAACAGCTATATTTTCATTTATCTTTTCGACGTCTTTCTTGGTGCATTCCCGGCTACAATGTCAACTCTCGGCCTTTATTGAGCTCTAGACCTCTTCCATCAAAGTTGATATGAATCCACACTTTCCCTCGATCTTGAACTAGCTAGACACTTTCGGCGAAGCTGCTCTTTGCGTACTAACTCGTTTCTGCAGCAGTTTTAGATGTTCCTTGTCCTCCAAGTTGATAAACAATCGCATCTATTGCCAACATTTTCGTATCAGTTTCCTCAAAATAACGAGATGCTCATTAAAATGGTTTTCCATCATACTTCAACGAGGTGCGGATACTTGTTGAATATTCTGCTGGAAATCGGATAATAGATTGTCCATCACTTCTTGAAACGGTTTCAGCATTCTGATTGCTAGCGTGAAAACACTATTCACATCTGAAGCTGTATTTGACCCTGCCTGGCGTCCTGGCTAATAAATTCGACTTGCTCAGGCTAGCGTGCGCTAGAAAGTGACCACTTACTCAATACCTCTTCAAACATCGAATACGTTTCACCCAACACTAAATTCTCATTGGCCACTGCCTACATAACAACTGAACTTAAGTAACAAGACACTTAAGATCTGCTTACATGTCGTTAGGACAATTATTTTTCGCTATACTTCGTAACGCGAAAAAATTCTATCCTCCATCGTTCACCGTGATAAGTAACCTTATATTGCCTGCGCATCTTTCACAATAACTCTGGTATTATGGAGTGTTTCCATTTTAGGGCGTTCAGTTTCTGGTATCAGCAAATTAGTTTGGATCTGTGACAACTTCGCTGATGAAGGTATTCGTTGATCATTCCTTATGACGTAGTCCAGTAATAAAATGAAAGCTCATTGCAGAAGATAATGTTAGAAATTTAGACATATATATATATATATATATATATATACATATATATATATATATATATATATATATATATATATATATATATATATATATATATATATATATATATATTATATATATATATATATATATATATATATATATATATATATATATATAATATATATATATATAATATATATGATATATACACACACACACACACACACACACACACATATATATATATATATATATATATATATATATATATATATATATATTTTAAATTCCTTTGGATTACTCTACCATTGGAATGTCTCTTTCTACTTTTTCAGTACCATTAATTCCTCGCCAAATTAGGGGTCGTCTCTAAATTCTTAATACCTTACCTTCTTTCATGGAAAAGTCAATTATCTGATTAAACAATAAAAAAAGTTTATCTTATTACGTTCTATCTCATTCCTTTCACACGCACAAATATTATTTAAAAATTTTGTTCTATACGAGGTCTTTTACTTTAGATTCCTTCGTAGATACATCCATTAATGAAGCTTATTCAAATTTTTATTTCGTTTTTAGTGTTTATTAAGAAATTTATTGTTTCATCCGAAATTTATAGGTTATATATAATAAAAGTTCATCATCATTTTCTACAATGGAACATTCTTAAACTGTTAATAACCGTTGTTTAACGTAATGATATAGCAGCCCTGTTGTATTATTCATCTAAGGTGATGGAAGCCTACAAACAGGTATAACCGAAGTAACTTCAAGTATCATATTATAGTTATAATTATCTATGCAATCAGGGAATAACTAAAAATAATTGCAGATTTACAGCAACGATGCAGTAAATTATTATAATTATCATTATCAAAATCATTAAAATTAATAATCTTCTTTAAGTTATTATCTACAAATTTGACGTAAGATACAATCAGATATCGGCTAATAAAATCGTCTGATGTAATGACAAGAAAATGATATTCATTATCATTAAAAGAAAAAGAAAAAAAATAGTCGAAGTGGCAATCCTTAGGCAAATGCAATTATATAGAGGAAAAACGGCATTTGCTAATTTGGGCTGCGTAATAAAATTTGATCATGAAGTCTTGATTAAAGCGTAGTAGTCTGGAGATTATTAATCATATGTCAGAAAAACTCTCCAAGAGACGATTGCACTTTAACATGGCATCAAACGATGAACACGGATAATGCCACAGTTGTTCAAGAACCTTGTATAAGAAGGTCTTTCAGTTAGGAAAACAAAACACAACTGGTCTCTCTAAAAGGGGGAAAACAGTTACCGGAAATGGAAGGAAATGGTATTTTTAAACTTAATTGGAGCTAAAACCTTCGTCTCATAGACATCATCAGACTTACAGTGAAATAAAAGAGCTTCTCAACTAACTTATGAGTCCGAATTAATAGTAGAGAATAATAAAGGTTCAACGGAAGATAAACGGGAGTTTAGATTTTGGATTTGGTTATTTCTTATGTGTGATGAACTTAGTGTTTAGGATGTTTCTGTGAGTAGACATCTTAAGGTGATATACTGTGTCAGCTTGGGGATACAGGTTTGAGCCGATAGTTAACTTAAGCCTTACCTGCATATCTTTATTCTAGAAATATATTCAAACTAAATAATCCACGTTCTGAACAGTGAATAGTATATATGTAACTATAACCCAGACTGCTAATTCAGTTAATATATTCTGATGTAATGTTGTTGTTTTTTTCGTAAATTTTACTTATTTTAAAGGGACCATGTCCCTTAGATAATATTCATGAAATGTAGAGTATGTTCTGCATTGATTTATTTGTCTCGAGCATGATGTTTTGGAAGATTACAGTGCTTCATTTATATAATTTCCTGAAATATGTTATGGTTACCATAAATTCATAGCATGTTTTCTATTTTGGTAAACTTCTCTATTTTCCACACAGTTCCTAGCCTCAGATACATTAAGGAAAAATTATGATGTTTAATAATATTCTATTTTCTGAATAGTCCGACCAACTGTATATTCGATAAGTTAGTAAGATTTCTGAATATTAAAAATTTGAATGCAATTTTAAATTGGATGCCTTGTATAACAGTCAAAACATAAAAAGTAATAAGGACTCAGAAAACTAGGCTATAGCAAAAGTTGACGGTAAAATTTTGTTTGTGGAGAAACTTTTGCAGAGTTTAATCTTGTTTATGTAAACTTTCAAAAAATTTCAAAGATATCATCTTATTGAATTTTACCTCCATCCGATTGTTAATGTAAATATATCACGTGATTTTATGACAAATAATTTTTGCAAACTAAAGTATGCAAATCAAATGAAGCTTTATGTTTAACAGATAATTAAAGATTTTCATTTTAAGAATAATCAGGCCACAGTTTCACTAATTTCATAAATTACAAATTAAAAGAAATAGTAAAAAGTAAATCACCTAATGATGTAATGGAACCCCCAAACCAGTGTAACCTAAATAACTACAACTAGTCTTGAGTAGTGCCATAGCCTCTGTACCATGGTCTTCCACTGTCTTTTGGTTAGAGATCTGTTGTTTGAGGGTACACTCGGGCATACTATTCTATCTAATTTCTCTTCCCCTTGTTTTGTTAAAGTTTTTATAGTTTATATAGTAAATATTTATTTTCCTTGTTTCCTTTCCTCACTGGGCTAATTTCCCTGTTAGGGCCCCTGGGCTCATAGCATCCAGCTTTTCCAACTAGGGTTATAGCTTAGCAATTGATAATAATAATAATAATAACAATAATAATAATAATAATAATAATAATAATAATAATAATAATAATAATAATAATAATAATATCTTAATATAGTGATAATTATATATGCAATCTGGAACAACTAAGAATATATATAAACACTTGCTATGATTGGAGTAGATCTGATGTGAGATGCAATCAGACATCGATTAACAAAATCATCTTATGCGATGACACCAAATGAATATTCGTTATCATTGAAATCAAAAGCAAAGGAATAGTCAAGGTGACAATCGTCTTTACGTTCTGCATAATGTGGCCTGTTCCAAATCTCTCTCCACGACCGTCTCTCCTTTTGATTTGTTTTTATTTTTTTAAGCAACCATTTTCTTTCGTACATAATATATCCCTTTTTTATCTGGTATAAAATGTTCCTCTCGCTTGTGTGTTTTTTTTTTATTATTATTATTATCATTTCACGTTCCACAAAAATTTCTTTGATCTTCATTACATATTTAGTAACATTAAAAAATTCATATATAGATTATATTCATTGAAGAAATAAATTTTTTTAAACGATTGCTGTCACAGACTCTTAACTTTAGAAAATGCATTTGTACAATTAAAAAAAAAATCGTGAAGTTTTAATTATTTTATAGACAAAAATCACCTATGTTGATTCCTTTTAGTACCCAGGAGCTAATGGCTGTCAAATAGAACACCTGTAACATATGGTTCTCTGTTCCATTGGTTTAAAATTTGATTTCCTTTTCTACTTTTTCGTTCTGATATCCATGAGATTGCTTGAAATATTATATGTTATAAAGGGAAGTTTTATACCAACAGTAACTGAACTTTATTTAGAATACACTGTTAAAAATTTGCATTAGAAAAACGGTAAATGCCTGGCAACATTTACTCCAATATTTTTACCGTTTAAAAAACGATATATTGACTTAAAGGAGTAATATTACGGTCACCAACCCATAAAAGATAAAAAAGTCAAGTTACGGTCGTTTGTATTTTACTGGAATACGGCCGAGAACAATATATTTTACGCAGAATTTCCGATTAAAATTATGTTTTTTTTTTTTTTTTTTTTTAACAATGTAGAGAGATAATGTAGATGGAATTATTTGTAAGGAAATAATTAGTCAAAAACTTCATTTAAAGTTAATATTAGAAATTAACATTTATTTTCTCCTCTGAATACGGAAGTATATAACATATAATATTGCATAACAAGATGAGGATACTATAAACCACAAGATTGTGATGTGTTAGGTTATAAAAAAACACCTCTTTTTATTAAATGTACGATACTGGAAAGAGATAAAGGCTAATAAAGATGTTGAGCTTAGAAAAAAAAGACTCTTTAGATTATAAATGGGTTATAATTCTATGTGCCCACCAATCACCCCATGATTAATCTATTGGGTATTACCAACGTTAGATCAATAACCCGAAAAAAACAACCATTAAAAATATTCCAAACTTTCAAAAACAGAGGATGAATCATATCTCACCAAGAAAACCATAATTCATCTTACTTTTTTTTTTTTTTTTTTTGAGCCAAAGAACCGCTCGACGCGAACAAAGGAATTTTTCTAATGCAGATTCTTTGTCATACTAATGGGAAAATTTAAGTCAGATACAATTTTTTTTTTTATCTTGAAATATGTTACTTTTGAAAGTAGACATTGTCATTTTCTCATTCCTGAATAAAATTACCGTATTTATTGTGTTATTATTATTATTATTATCATTACTTTCTAAGCTACAACCCTAGATAGAAAAGCAGGATGCTATAAGCCCAAGGGCTCCGACAAGAAAAATAGCCCAGTGAGGGAAGGAAATAAGGAAATAAATAACTACAAGAAATTAATTAACAATAAAATAATATATCTTAAGAACAGTAGCAACATTGAAATTAATCTTTCATATATAAACAATAAAAACTTTAAAAAAAAAGGGGCAAGAGAAATAAGATAGCATAGTGTGACCAAGTGTACGTGTCGGAAAAAGCTGTTTTTCATGTAGTGACGCCATAAAACTTTAAACTTATCAATTATTGTAACCTGGCTTTAAATGCATTTCGTCTAGACTCTTGTTTGTAGTGACAAACATATTTTCCTTCCCTCTCTCGTTGTCTGCTCCAGTCTGACTCAAGTTCCTCAAGTTGCTCATACACTTTACAATTACAATTTCCCTTTACCCATCTGCCTTCTCGACTGCTTTCTTTTTGCTCTGTCATTAAGAATTCCTTTCTCATCTTGAAGTACGGAAGAAATAACACTGCCAAAACATTCCTCACAGTCTTTGTGTAAAAGGTTCTCCAAAGATGTTTTTTTTTCGTCATGACAAAAGTCAAAATTACTTTTACATAAATGACGTATTGTTCTTTGTCTTCCATTTCTATTATAAAAAGCTTCATGACTTATCATTGATATGGTTTAATGCATTAACAATACTTATCATTTAATCACGTATAATATATATAAAGCAATCAGAGAAACTTTAATAAAACTACTACTAAGATGCCAAAGAACTTCAAATCATTTATTTATTCATTCATTTATTCATTTCAAGGCATTGAAAAGACATTTGTTGCTAAGATGATGTACGTAAGCGTACCTAACATTAATGATGATCTTATATTATATATTACATAAATAGGAAGACTTGTTGAGGCCAAATTAAAACAATTAATAAACAAAACCTAATGCTAAGAAATGTCTACACAAATCGACTATCATAAAGTAAGAACCTTCCTCTAACAGATACCTCTATTCTTAACCACTATTCTTACCCTCTATTCCTGGCCTATTCGCCATATTCCCTTCTCGTGCTATATGCTCTACTACATTTCTCCAGACAACGCACGAGCAGAGTTTCTGGGAATTTATGGAGCATTAACAACTTGGGGTATAGTAAGTGTAGGAGCAAATTGGTAGTGAGGATTTTTTTTTATGGATGTGGAGTTTCCTTTTAATAGCAGAAAGTGGATGGCATTCTATTCTTTATCAGGGAAGTTTACCTTGGAGATTAATTGTATATATATATATATATATATATATATATATATATATATATATATATATATATATATATATATATATATATATATATTATATATATATATATATATATATATATATATATATATATATATATATATATGTGTGTGTATATATATATATATATATATATATATATATATATATATATATATATATATATATATATATATATATATATATATATATATATAGTGTGTGTGTGTGTTTGTGTGTGTGTATGTCTGTATACATAGTTGGGTTTGGAACATTGAAACATTATTATTATTATTATTATTATTATTATTATTATTATTATTATTATTATTATTATTATTATTATTATTATTATTATTATTATTATTATGTTTCTTGTTGTTGTTGCTGTTGTTGTTGTTATATCCTTTTAAAAGATAAGCTATTTGTAAAACATTCCACCCAAAGTATATAAGAACGATTTAATATTCAAATGCAACTTATTGTAGTCACTCATATTACTGCAAAAAGAATGTTATTGAATATAATATAGTAATTACTCGCAAAACAAAAAAACATTAAAAGCAGGAGAGGTATCGAGTTAAGAGTTCAAGATAGCGATGACTGGCGAAATTTAATCGAGGCCCTTTGTGTCAATAGGCGTGGGAGGTGATGATGATAATGATGATGATGATGATGAATATGATGATGATGAAGATGATGATGATGATGATGTTTACATTAGTTAAATCATCATATGATTATGGTCAATGAACAATACATAAAAAATATATAAAAAGGCATATCTAATCAGCAGGGAAAATCTAAATTGGGGTCAATAAACTTATAATTAATAGATCAAGACCACGTCATTGCTCAGAAGATGGAAGGGACGTAAAAGGAGTATGATCCTACTCATGAGAAAAATACAAATAAAATCAGAAATGTTGACTGATCAAGAATACTACACTACAATGCATTGTAGTAATCAGCAATTTATAGGTTAAAAATTATGTATACAGACACTGTATACACACACGTACACACTCACACAAACACACACACATACACACACACACACACACACACACACACACACACATATATATATATATATATATATATATATATATATATATATATATATATATATATATATATATATATATATATATATTTATGTGTGTGTATGTGTGTGTATGTGAGTGTGTGTGTTTATATGTCTGTGTATATATCAAAATACACACAAGATTTATATATATATATATATATATATGTGTGTGTGCGTGTGTGTATGTGTGTGTGTGTGCGTGTGTACATGCATACATTACCTTGTTATAAGTTTGCCACTACAAAGCCTTAAACCCCAATTAAAGAATATTATGAAACGATCCAAGCTTTCTTGATGAGGTTTGAACCATCTCACGGTGATTTGTGATGACTTCACAATAAGCTCGCTCGACTATTCAGGGTAAGATCAAACCAACTCGACTGTTTAATCTTTAGCGCAATAAATTCTCTATTCATATATTTGTTAATTTTGTACATCTTATGACCAGCCAAGATAAAAAGAATGAACAACGTAAAAACTCTTTCTCATGAATATGTTATATTTTAATCAGCGCAATGGTTTATAACAAAGAGTAATATTATTGCAAATAACTCCTTTCACGGAAGAGAAAGTGTTTGGAAATGCATACAAACAGAATGGAAAAGCAAATTGGTACATAATTAAAATGAGATCAATAGAAAGGGGATTGCAACATCAAATAAAAATGTTTTCTCATGAAGGGAAGCAGGACTTTTTAGCTGCTTTGCATGTTTTTTGTTCCTGTTGAATTGGAATGAGAACTAACATGGTATATATGGAAAAGTCATTGACAACTATTTCAAAGAAAAATGCATTGAAAAAAAAACCTCATTCCATTAAGCTGCAATATCCTTTGATATACTTTTGACCTACTCCAACATAACCGGATAAGTGGATGAATAACTCTATTTCGGTGTAATATGTAAAGAAAGAATAAGTTATTAATTACCAATTGATTAAAGCTTAGAGAAAGTTAAAAGAATTTGGCCACAAATAGATTCTGTTTGTATTTTCCTTTTACCTTTGACGATGCATCATGAAATGTGATCAAAAGAAAATAAAAGTTCAACAGTCTGATATGAAAGAGATTACACCAGTTTAAAAAAAAAGAAAGAAAAAAAAAAACAATTATCAACCGGTTGAGCTTAATTTTACGCATTCTGTACTGTATTCCGCGTAATCTGACGTAATCTACATGCACTAATATTCTTTTAATAAAAGCAATTCTACCTGACATATTTAGAGGACCCTCTGTGTCTAAGCGAGCAATGTGTGGTTTGAAATGATGAATGCTTGTTAGGGTTGTGTTGGCCGATGTGGTAACGTGCCTGACTGGTGAACGCCAGACTGGAGTTCGAGTCCTGCTCAAACTCGTTAGATACAATGGTCGCTGCAACCTCACCATTCTGTGAGCTAAGGATGGTGGGTTTGGGGGAGCCTATAGGTCGATATGCTGAGTTTTCAGCAGCTATTTCCTGGCCCTCCTAGGTTCTAGATTGGGTGGAGAAGGGCTTAGGCGCTGATCATTTGTATATATGGTCATTCTCAACGCCATTGTCCTGCTCGATAGGGCAGTGTCCCTGTCCCTTTCCCCTGTTGTTCATGAGTGGCTTTTAAACCTTTCGAACGAACATGATAAAATGACTGTGGATGTCCTGTAGAGACTAGGGTTTCACAGCTGTATAGTAGCTGAAAAGTAGCCTTTAAAGTACAGTAAATTAAATAAGCAAGATCGCTGATGGTCAAGTGAGGCATGAGTATAAATGGGAAACTCAGCAGAAGGGGACAAGGAAGATGTTAAGCCTCAATTTCCAGGTTAGACAATTGTCAACAAATATCAGAAACAGTGGTAGCGTATATCTCTTGTTGTGTGTGTATCACTGTTATCTTTCAAAATTTTCACAATTATCAGGTTTTAATCTGGAATAGTTTTGCTGATATTCAAATCTAAAAAGGAGATCCTTTAGATATGGTAAGCAACCCCTCTAGGAGATGGGCATAGCCTATGTACCATGCTCTTCCACCGTCTTGGGTTAGAGTTCTCTTGCTTGAGGGTACACTCGGGCACACTGTTCTATCTTATTTCTCTTCCTCTTGTTTAGTTAAAATTTTTATAGTTTATTTAGGAGATGATTTATATTAATATTTTTATTCCTAAGATATTTTATTTTTCCTTGTTTCCTTTCCTCACTGGGATATTTTCCTTGTTAAAGCCCCTAGACTTATAGCATCCTGCTTTTCCAAATAGGGTTGTACCTTGGCAAGTAATAATGATAATAATAATAATAATAATAATAATAATAATAATAATAATAATAATAATAATAATAATAATAATAATAATAATAATAATAAGATTAAAATGAAAAGGGGGTTTCTGGTATCATACTAAATGGTAATAGTGTTGTAAGGCCTCTTGATGCTTATGGTGGTAGCAGAGGCCTCAGAAAAGTTGTTCCCTACCAAATGTATCCATGAATATATATAATCTATTTATACCAAATTAGTCAGTATCATGTAAGCCAAAAATGATGATAATGACAGAAGAAACGGAACAGAGGAACATATGCCTAGTGAGGGAGTAAAGTATGAAGAAAGAGAAGCGTTAACAAAAAAGTGGAGAAAATGTTGATACTGATGAAGAAACTGATATTGATTAGGGCTGACGACGACGATGACGACGACGACATTTTCGACAATGACAACTTTTATGAACTCGATTTTGACAACTATGACATCGACGACGACGACTTCGGTGACATGAGATGCCACAAATGAATATGAAGGTATTGAAGA
>NC_090726.1:10946227-10951227 GCF_036898095.1 Palaemon carinicauda | reverse complement strand
GCATATTATATATATATATATATATAATATAGTACATATACACATATATATTTATATATATGGATATAGAGATATAATATATATATATATATATATACACACACATCTATATATATATATATATAGTACATACACACATATATATTTATATATATGGATATAGAGATATACATATATATATATATATATATATACACACATATATATATATATATATATATGTATGTATATTTATATATATATGTATATGTATATATATATATATATGTATGCATATATATATGTATATGTATATATATATATATATATACATATATGTATATATATATATATATATATATATGTATATATATATACATATTTACACACACACACACATATATATATATATATATATATAAAAGAATGAGTTATATACTCAATACTTGAAAAAAGGAACCATGAAGTCAAACTTCCCAGATATATTATGGCTATAGTAACGACAACGAAAGAAAGCAAGTAAAATCTAGTTCAGACAGACTACCTAAGATATAAAAGCGACCTAAAACGACATATGATTGTCTCAAATTCTCAATTGATTTGTAAATAACAACTTTTAGCAGTTGAGCCCATATTTTACTCCAATAGGGCAGTACTGAAATACCAATTAGATTGCTGGAAACGTCCAATAATGGTGCAAAAATGTTACGGTAATTACGTGAATTAGTGGAAGGTAGATATACTCGTAAATCGAATGTAATGGCAGTTACGTAACTCATTTCAAATGTTGTACTGTCAAGGATTATCGGCAGTAAAGAAAACATTGTCATTAAACCTAACCCGGTAACTTATCATCATTCTCCGATTGATATTTTCATCAAAACTATTTTCCTTTTCAAAGCTTAGTCAATGGTCAATCTAGTTTATTAGATGGGACTTTCATATATGTCTTTGGCAACCAAAACTCGTTTTGATAATATGATTGTTTGAATCCTATGTATTTAAAATGTTTTCTGATATTTAAAAAGACTAGGTATGAACAGGAAAATTCCGATAACTTATAACATTCAACATATATTTAAAGGAAGGGACCTTGGTACATATGAAAGCTTAGTTTCAAAACATAAAATTTCACACTACTCCAGTTCAACAACGAGTACGATCTGAAATGGTGGTGTATTTTTACTACTACTACTACTACTACTACTACTACCAATAATACTAATAATAATAACAATAATAAGAATAATAATAATAACAACAACAACAACAACAACAATAATAATAATAATAATAATAATAATAATAATAATAAGAGCACTAGGAACCATACCCAAGTCATTGAAAAGGAAGCTAGAGAAGGTAGGTGCTGATATATGCCCCGTGACTTGTGCAAAGAGCGCGCTACTTGAAACAGCACTTACTGTATAATGAGGAAAGTGATGGACTCCCAAGGGAACCGGATGCAACCTGGAACCCCGCACTATAAACCACTAGTCTCTGTAATAATAATAATAATAATAATAATAATAATAATAATAATAATAATAGTTTCATTAAAGATAATCGCTTCCTCAGTACCATCAATTTGGCAGGTGAGTTTATCTGTTGCTCGTATTTTTCATCTTTCGTCAATGCTGCGTCCTACCAGCAACTGTGTTATGTTAGTCATCAGTATGGGTGAGCAAAATACATAGAAAAATTTCTATGTTCACTAAAGTAAACTGGTTGAGATTTGTACAATTATAATATGGCTTCTACAAGTTACAAGAGGGTACCAAATATCTCTTACTATCGTCGCCCAATTCTGACAAATTTACTTTGGTAAAATAGATTTTTCTCCGTCTATTTTGTTCTTCCTTAAAGATGACTAACATAGCACAGTTGCTGGCAGTACACAGTAGTACTTCTTTGCTACTGAGGCAGGAATTAGATTTAATGAAACTTGCTTAAAAGAGATTTCACATCAAAAGTAATAATAATAATAATAATAATAATAATAATAATAATAATAATAATAATAATAATAATAATAATGATAATAATAATAATAATAATAATAATAATAATAATAATAATAATGATTCCTTGAAAAAAAAATAAAAAGCTATGAAGAACATTCCTGTTATAATAAGAAAAGAGAACTTATGACCTAAAAAAAGGTCAACTCTTAAAGGCACATTGGTCACAAAGGGATTTTAGAGATGTTTCACCCTCAGTACCGAAATGTTCATCTGTCACTTTTGCTTCTAAAGGATTGTGTCCACTTTTTGTTAATCGATATAAGTATTGCCACTTTGCTGTCTTCGGTGAAGAATTGATGCCATAATGAAAACAATATAGCTGCTAATTGCTAATTGGTGTATTTCTCCTTTTATGTATATGGTAATACATAAAAATATATACAGTAAGTGTATTCAAAGAACCTCAGATATTCAGAATACTGCTGGTGGTAATTTTTCTGCACTAAAAAAAAGCAATACCCATTTTGTACTAGCGTGACATATATGTTACGTAGAACATATGTTCAGTTAACTTACACCACACGTTTACATGTTGAAACTTGTTTCATGATAGGTCCTGTGTGTGAGAGCTAATACATGTATCTACTTGCATACAAGTTTTTACAGGAATAGAAGTTCATTCAAGGGAGTGACACCGTTCTGTGCAGAAGTGCTGTTTTTGCTCCGGTGTGAAAATGAGTTCAGGCAAAAAGTGAGTATTATTTTGCCATTTTCATTAGATATATTGTATTGTTTTTTTATAAAATACTTGAAATATGGCCATAGAGAAATGTCTGTGCTAATAATGAATATCTAAGATTTATAATATTGGCAGCAGTGCATTTTATATTTTCTGTGACATTTATGTTACGCTAGGATGATACAGGGACATTTATGCCTTTTTCTATTTTACTGTATGTAAACTGATAGTAATATCTTTCTAGTGATGTAAAACATTCTATGGCTTCATTTTCTTTCTTTTACTTTACTTTACTACACTTTTAGTTATTTTAACTCATTAATAAGTTACTTTGTTAAATTTAATCCAGAGATAACACGTTTTTATTTTATTTTTTTCAGGTCTCTGACTGTCAATGAAATACTAGCAGAGTTAGAGAAAGAAGATATTGCTGCAGATGTTTTTATTGAGCCTGCTGATGATGGTCTGACTGACGAAGATTTTGCTGATGAAGATCAAGGTGGTCTAATTGATAATCTCTCTGGTAAACAATTAGATGCTGCAGGTGAAGCAGCTCTTCCAAATGGAGTTCGGCTTGGAAATTTAGGAGAGGACTTGGAGAACTATGATGACTCTAGTTATTGCTTCAAAACTCCAAAGTGGACTAGAAAGGCAACATTTTCTTCACCAAAACCAATTTTTCCTGAGGCGAATTACAGTCAATACCGGAACTTATCACCATGTGAGTTATTCGAATTGTTTTTTGATGAGGAAGTTTTCATATTGATAATAGAACAGTCAGCTCATTATGCTCGTTACAAGGGAGAAATTTCCTTCTCAACAAATGAAAAAGAACTAAAGGTTTTCCTTGGCATATTACTTTTATCTGGCATTGTTCCAGTTCCATCACGGAGACTTTACTGGAAGAATTCTCCAGTGACTAGAAATGAGGCAGTGTATTCTGCAATGAGAAGGAACAGATTTGATAAAATAATGCAGTTCATACATTTAGCAGATAATACTAATCTTGATGATTCAGATAAATATGCTAAACTCTGTCCCCTGATAAGGCTACTTTCCACTCGATTTTTGTCTCATTTTCAACCAGAGCAGCATCTATTTCATGACAAGGCAATGGTTGAATATTTTGGCCGCCGTGGATGCAAGCAGTGTATTCGAAACAAACCAATACGCTTTGGTTATAAAGTTTGGTGCCAGAATACTGATGCAGGCTATTTAGTAAGCTTTGACTTATACCAAGGTAAAACATATGAAGGTAATTCATATGAGGAGAAAGCGTTTGGCAAATGTGGAGCCACTGTTCTGAAAAATATAAAGTCATTGCCAGATGATAAAATACAACTCCCATACAGCTATTACTTTGATAACCTTTTTACCTCTTTTCCTCTTCTCCAACACCTGAGTGAGCAAAACTATACTGCTACGGGAACAATAAGAGACAATAGGCTGAGAAAATGCCCTTTGAAAGCAGTTTCTGAGATGAAAAAAGAAAAAAGGGGAACATCAGACTTCATCATAGATAAGGGAAATAACATTTCATTATGCAGATGGATGGATAATTCGGTTGTCACCATTGCATCAACTGCTCATGGAAGGGAACCCCTTAGCAAGGTGAAAAGATACTCTCAAAAAGAGAAAAAAAATATTGAAGTTGACTGCCCATTAGTTATTCGAGAATACAATAACCACATGGGTGGAACTGACCGTCAAGACCAGAATGTGAATAATTATAGAGTATCTATTAGGGGTAAGAAGTGGTGGTGGTGTATTTTTACCTGGTTATTAGATGTATCAGTGCAAAATGCTTGGATTCTTCATAAAAAGTCAGGTGGATGTTTACCTCAGCTAGATTTCAAAGAACAGATTGCTGAAAGCTATCTGAAGAGATATGGGATCCCTCCTAAAGGGCCTGGGAGACCTTCCCAGGGGGAAACAGGTTGTAAGAGAGTTCTTGATGACATTCGTTTTGATGGAATAGAACAATACCTGATAGAGACCCCAAACAAGAAAAGACGTAGATGTGCTGGAAATCTGTGTAGCAAATCTCCTTCCAGTCAGTGTGATAAGTGTGATGTAGGTCTGTGTTTGTCTTGCAATTTAGCATTTCACACAAAATAGACTTCAATGATGTGCCAAATGATGTATCAGTTGCAATGAAAAGTTGATTATTTTATGTTAGCATTTTGAACTGGCAATTTAATCTTTGTTTTGATTCTAAGTGCAAGATTTAATACAATGACTATTTCTTTTGGCTTGTTTTTTTATTGTAATTTTCAAATTCCATTCATTTGGTGGTTGTGACTACGGTAGTTCATGTA
>NC_090726.1:10931227-10941227 GCF_036898095.1 Palaemon carinicauda | reverse complement strand
TTTTGCCAAGGAAACTCTTCAAGGTACAACGTAGTCTGTCTACATCTGCCGACGTCCGCTTGGTAGCTGCCAACGGATCTGCGATACCCACCTACGGTTACGAGAGCCTCACATTATCGTTCGGAAACGGTAAATTCAATTGGAAGTTTCTCGTTGCTGACGTCACAATGCCAATCCTCGGTGCGGATTTCCTCTCTCATTTCCACCTTCTGGTCGATGTTGCCCACCGACGATTGGTCAACGCAGACTCGTACTTGTCGACACCTCTTCAACCCGCCCCCTCTAACCTCGCTCTCCACATCAGCGCACCCACGAATGCCTACACCCACCTCCTCACGTCGTACCCGGAAGTTTTCCGTCCAGAACTTCGCCAAACGCCCACGGTTCCTGCCAAGCATGGTATTTATCACCATATCAAGACGACGGGACCGGAACGATTGGCAGCCGCCAAACAGACGTTCGCCGAAATGGAGAAAATGGGCCTTTGCAAAAAGGCCTCCAGCCCATGGTCGTCACCCTTACATATCGTTCTGAAGAAAGACGGCTCCCTCCGTCCGTGCGGGGATTACAGGCGCCTGAACATGCAAACAGAACCGGATCACTACCCCCTCCCAAACATTGCCAATGTAACCTCCTACCTGCACAAAGCAAAGGTTTTCTCCACGCTCGACCTCCTGAAGGGGTATTATCAGGTGCCTATGAACCCAGAAGACATCCCCAAGACCGCCATCACCACTCCGTTTGGCACATACACCTTCAATTACTCCTGTTTTGGCCTTTGTAATGCTGGGGCAACGTTTCAAAGTCTCATGGATGGCATCTTAGGGGACCTCCCTTTCTGTGTATGTTATGTGGACGACATACTTGTGTTCTCCTCCTCAAAAGAGGAACACCTCCGTCACCTGCGCATCGTGCTCGACCGCCTACAACAAAACGGCCTTGTAGTCCGGTACGACAAGTGTACCTTTGGCGCCAACGAAGTGTCGTTCTTAGGGCACCGTATCACTCCTGAAGGAGTCCATCCCCTCCCTGAGAAGGTAGCAGCCGTTCAGAATTTCCCAACGCCCTCGACCGTCAAAGCTCTGCAGGAATTCTTGGGCATGATCAACTATTATCACCGTTTTCTGCCAGTCATTGCCGCCACTCTTGCTCCCCTCTACGCCTCCCTCAAGGGCAAGCCAAAGGACCTGAAGTGGGGTCCCCTTCAAGAAGCAGCCTTCTGCAATGCAAAGAAGGCCCTATCAACTACTGCGGCTCTCACTTTTCCTATCCCACACGCCCCTCTCCTTCTCTCCACCGATGCCAGCGACGTCGCTATTGGTGCAGTACTCAAGCAGGTGGTCAAAGGCTCGCCCCGCCCATTGGCCTTCTCCAGCAAAAAACTGTCCAAGGCAGAATCGGGTTATTCTACCTTTGATCGAGAATTGACGGCAGTGCACTTGGCTGTCCGTCACTTTCGCCATTTCTTAGAAGGTACGCCCTTCGTCATTCGCAAAGACCACATGCCTCTGGTGCACGCCTTCACTCGACAGTCTGACGCCTGGTCCGCCCGTCAACGCCGACATCTCTCCGCCGTGGCTGAATACAATTGCACCCTCCAATACGTCCCTGGGAAAATGAATCCCGTTGCCGATGACCTGTCAAGAAACACGTTGGCTGCCGTTCAACTGGGATTGGATTACAACGCCCTGGCTGAAGCCCAACGACAGGATCCAGAGTATCAACCTTGTAGGACATCCTGCACGTCCCTCCGTTGGGAGGATTTTCCCCTCGAAAACTCCAACACCACCCTCCTCTGTGACGTCAGTACTGGTAGACCGCGACCTTGGATTCCTGCTCCAATGCGCCGACAGGTGTTTGATTTCATCCACGGCCTTTCACATCCCTCGTGCCGTTCTACTGCACAGCTGCTGAAGGCAAAGTTCATTTGGCACGGCATTTCTAAGGATGCTAAGGATTGGGTCCGTGCCTGTACTTCTTGCCAAACTTCCAAAGTACATCGACACACGGATTCAGGAGTGGGCACCTTTCCTCAACCTCTGCGTCGTTTCGCACACATTCACGTCGAGGTTGTAGGCCCCCTACCCACATCACAAGGACATCGTTACCTGTTTACCGTCATCGACCGCTCCACTCGTTGGCCTGAAGCCATTCCCATGGAAACTGCAACGTCCGCCTCATGTACATCTGCCTCACTCTCTGGATGGATTTCAAGATTCGGTATCCCTGAGCATATTACTTCTGACAGGGGAACCACTTTCACCTCTCAATTATGGACGTCATTAGTGAATATCCTGGGCATCACCCTACATCAGACAACGGCCTACAACCCCGCTGCCAATGGAGTGGTTGAACGTTTTCATCGCACCCTCAAAGCAGCTTTGATGTCCCGCTGCAAGGATTGCAACTGGTTTACTCAGCTTCCCTGGGTCCTCCTTGGACTAAGGACCACTCCTAAAGACGCCATCGACGTCTCGGCAGCCGAAATGGTGTATGGCGACCCGTTGGTCGTCCCTGCCGAGTTTTTTCCTTCTACAACCTCCTCCGACGATCTCCAGTGCATACGTCACGTCGTGGGAAAATTTACTCCGTGCCGCCAGACTTACAAGCCCCCAACGAAGCATCACATACCAACGGACTTGCACTCTGCAACGCACGTCTTCCTGTGCAATGATACCAGCAAGCCACCGTTAACGCCCCCTTACACGGGACCTTTCCTTGTGATCCGACGCAGTCCGAAAGCATTCCTCCTAAACATTCGGGGCAAAGAAGACTGGGTCTCCATTGATCGTCTAAAACCTGCTTATCTTCTGCCAGATGACCCGCCTACAGTTCGCCTCTCTAGATCAGGGCGCCCTATTTAACATGTACAGTATGTCATTTTTAGGGGGGGAGCCATGTACCAACCGTGTTTCACACAATTGTACATAATTCCTTTTGCATATATTATGCTTGTATCTTCGCTCCTCCCTCGCTCTAAAACGAACATGAAAATTCTTGTCTGGTTTTTCCTCTGTGATATTGTCTGTCTTGTGAACTTGTCATGTCCTGTTGCCTTGAGGTTTTTTATATAAGGAGAGTGTTCCACAACAATATAACTCAGTCGTTTCCAATCTGCCTTTTATTTCACAACTCCTCTCTCGGCCCGTCACACCATCAACCATATTTTTTTTTTTTTTTTGGCAACGGATGTTCTTTTGATTTAATTTATAGAAAAAATAATCATGTCCTGTGATTTCAACGTCCGCTGAAATATAACATATAGGAATGAAAATGTTATTTATTCGACCTTTAGGTATTTCTTCAATAGATTTTATCCTATTTTATATTTAGTTTATTGTTTTATGATTTATTAAATCTATTGAATACAGCCGTATTAAGGGTTAATGGAAAATGTTAGCCTATGCAGTTTTAAGGTTTTTTATACATGCATTAGAAAAAACAAATGTGGAATGTGTTCAATTTGTATATGAATGAATGAGCAATAGTCCTCAACATCCATTCAAAGGGGGTTATTGATATGTTGCTTAGCCATATATATAAATAAATAAATGAATATATATAGACCTAGAGGCTCCCCTAAAACCCCCATCCTTAGCTTACAAGGATGGTGAGGTTATAGACACCAAAGAAACTAACGTGCTTGAGCGGGACTCGAACCCCAATCTGGCAATCACCAGGGAAGGACGTTACTAATTAGGTCCCAACACCAATTACCTTTAATATCTCATACCATATTCCGCAAAATCCGAGAGAAATTCTTATATAATCGTTATGTTTTCATATTTATAATAAAACATTCCTAATACAATTTGGTTTAACACCTTCAGAAACTCTAAACCAATCAATCCTGCCTTCTTTCATTTGTCTTTTAGGTACATTCCTTCTTATCCTGTCATTAAGAAATCCTTTTTTATCCCTGGATAAAAGTCGGGACCTCCACGACATCCTCCTTTTAGTCAGAAGGTTTTCTCGAAGCCTCAAAAGATAATTCTTTTGTGTGTTTATGCATCTGTGTGTGCACAGCTCACTGAGGTTTTATCGTGGAACCTTTCAAGTTTACATAATAAAAGTCTTCACTCCCTATGAAGGCTCAAGTTTCATTACAGCCAATCACCATGAATTACTTAATAAAACATTTCTCTTTTCATATGTTAAATAGATTATATTTTTTTCCAATAATCTCCTGCTTTCCACACAACAGATTCTCAACAAACAATTCAACGCGTCAATTTTTTAATTTTTAAACCTTCTTTTTATATCTCATATTCTGAGCTGAAACTATTAAAAAGACGTAAGAATTATGTTTACGCTTAAATATCTTCAATATCTTCGATAATTGTAGAATTGTTAATACATCTCATACATTTTTGTGTTACAATTATCAAATCTTTATATTAGATAGACAGTTAACAACAAATATGAATTAAAGTAAATAGCAAAAAGACAGATTTAAAAAGGGGATTATAGAAGCAAAAGTGTTCTCCAAACGCATGAAAAAGAAAAGCATAACAACACTAATATTAAAAGTGAAGCAAATAACCAAAACCTGGGAGAAGAAATGAAGTTTTCCAGACAATTTATGAAAAGGAAAGATAAATCATAATATAAGAGCTTTTGCCCAGTTAACTCTCTCTCTCTCTCTCTCTCTCTCTCTCTCTCTCTCTCTCTCTCTCTCTCTC
Source organism: Palaemon carinicauda (assembly GCF_036898095.1). NCBI lineage: Eukaryota > Metazoa > Arthropoda > Malacostraca > Decapoda > Palaemonidae > Palaemon > Palaemon carinicauda. The sequence continues at coordinate 10,936,545 of NC_090726.1, read as the reverse complement.
TCTCACACACACAATTTTATTTTACCTTTGAAGGTTTGCGTGATAATGCATCTCTTTAATGATGTTGCAAATATACGAATTTCAGTTGTATCAGAAAGACAAAGGAAAATGCAAAAGAACCTACATTCAAATTCACTTGTTTTCACAATCCGGAAAATACCGTAACAAGCACTTATCTTTAAAACACCTTTTATGTAATATATTTGCTTAAAAACATCATCTTGATTTTTAAAGTAGACAATGAGCATACGTAATTCTTTCCCACTTACCCATTTTGATATATGTTATTTATGGTACTAAATATTAATTACGCATAAAAATAAACATACAAATGCCCACAAGTAACAAGCAATTATCATATCAGTGTGGATCCCTGGGGGTGGGGTGAATAAAGTTTGTAATAAAAAGAGAGAACTCAAGTATAGTAACATGAGAAAAAAAAGTGAATATGCCCTCTGTTTCTTATTAATAGGCCATATGCATAAAAAGCATTGCCTTTAAATGGACAGTAAGTATTTATTTTTATTAGTATTTTTTTCTTTATATGATATTCGCTAGAGTAACGTTTGTATATATCATTAGTTTGTTTGCTTCAGTATAATTTGATGAGTTGTTATAACTTATTTTAACTTGAGTCTTAAACCATACTAATGGCAGCCACCTATTTCAAGTATTGCACTGAAATTGGTCACTGGAAATTTATCATTGAAAAAAAAAACGCCCTATTCTTCCAGTTCAAGAGCCCAGATAAGCAAAATATTTGTTATTACTTTGTATGATATAAAATAGTTAATTGACTTTTGAAAGATTATCTCTCTCTGTGACCGATTTTGAAAATACTCTATAAGTCTAAAACAGTGGTTCTTAATCTTTTTCAGTATTCGTACCCTTTTCAAATCAGCAGTCAGTTCTTGCACCCCCCTGGACTCTGAATATATGAAAAAGCTAAAAATACAAATTTGATGTAATAATAAAACCTTTTTTTATTCAATATTCATTCATACAGGTTAAAGATCTTTCAAGAGAAAAATAAATATGAGTATGTATCAACAAGAATAAATTACATTATATTTTGCCTGACCTGCACTGTAAACCTAGTGACTTCGTTATTGCTGTATTTGCTCCATAATGACATCAAATCTTGGTGTCTTATTACTGAGTGCTACTCGCATGCCATGTTCAGAATTCAGCCGATTACTGCTTTTCGTTTTGATGTGAAGTAGACAAGAAAATCCTTGCACACACAAGTAAGTAGCTGCAAAAGCTACCAGCACTTTGTGTGCTTTCGTTGCTAGTGCAGGGTATGCTTCCAGCTTTCTTTTGTTGCTAGTGCAGGGTGTGCTTCCAGCTGAGAAGCCAAGAAGTGGTCCAGCTGACTATTGGTGAACTCCATTTGGATTCCCCGATTGTGTTTCATGTCGATGAGATCTTCCTTGATGCTAGGAACAATATAGAAAATAAGCTAAGTTCAGAAATAGCATCATATAGCGTCCTAAGTTTACAGACAAGAACACACACACACACACACACACATACACACACACACACACACATATATATATATATATATATATATATATATATATATATATATATATATATATATATATATATATATATATATATATATACATATATATATATATATATATATATATATATATATATATATATATATATATAGATAGATAGATAGATATATAGATAGATAGATAGATAGATAGTGTGTGTTTGTGTGTGTATGCATATAAGAATGTTTGATGTGCGTTTATACATGAGAATATCACCACGTCATAAGTTTTAAGTAAACTTGTAACAGCAAAGCCTTGATCGCAAATAAAAGAATTATATTAAAAAGACTCCAAACGTCCGTGATGAGATTCGAACCCACTCACTAGTGGTTGTGTGGAGGTTTTCCAGACAAACGCAGCTAGCTAATAAGTCTTATGAAAAATATCTTCTATTCATATAATAATTAATAAGTTATCTTTATGACTACATCTTAAAAAAGAGACCAGATTACGAAAGCTTTTATGCAACATAAAATTTCTTACTTTTTAATATTATACTTTAATCATCGTCGTTTGCAGCTGTTTTGTAACAAAGAGCAATTTTACGATGAATTACTCAAAAGAGAGATTGCTTAAAAATTCATACCCACTGAGAATGAAAAGTTTATTGGGGTATAATGGAAGCGAATCTGGTACAATGGGGAAAGGAACGTTTAATTAAAAGAATTTTCTCTCAAAAGGATATAAAACTTTTGAGCTGCTCTGTGTGTTCTTTGTAGTGACTGTTGATGGAAAAGCCACTGTCAGTTATTTCTAATGAAATCTTACGTCCTTTGAAATAACGATAAAATAACTTAGTCAGTGTGGTTTCAAAATTATTTGTAATAAAAAGATGTATACATATTAAGGGGGAAAATTATTGAGGCAATGCTATGAAAAATTATTTGGGGCAATAAGGAAAAACTAATTGGAGCAAAAAGGGAAAAAACTAATTGGGAAAAAATGGAAAAATTACTTCAGGGAAAAAAAAAAACAGCTAGGGCAATATAACTACTTGGGGCAAAAAAAGGGAAAAACTACTCGGGGAAAAGGGGGAAAGCTGCTTGGTGCAAAAAGGGAAAACTACTTAGGACACAAAGGGGAAAAAATGATACGGGCTAAAAGGAGAAAACTAATTGGGCCAACTAGGGGATAAACTAATTGGTGCAAAAAGGGAAAAAGTAATTGGGACAAAAAAGGGAAAAACTAATTGGGGCACAAAGGGGAAAATTAATTGGGCCAAATATGGGAAAAGCTAATTGGGCCAAAAATGGTGAAAACTAATTGGGGCAAAAAGAGAAAAATTATTGAGGGAAAAAAAGAAAAATAATTGGGACAAAAAGTGAAAGACTAATTGGGACAAAAAGGGAAAAACTAATTGGGGCAAAAAAGGGAAAAACTAATTTGGGCATAAAGGGGAAAAACTAATTGGGGCATAAAGGGGAAAACTAATTGGGGCAAAATGGGAAAAACTAATTGGGGCAAAAAGGGGAAAAATAATTGGGACAAAAAAGGAAAACCTAATTGGGGCAAAAAGGATAAAACTAATTAGGGTAAAAAGGGGAAAAATTGATTGAGGGCAATAAAAGAAGACCAAATTGGGGCAAAAAGGGGAAAACTAATCAGGTCAAAAATTGAAAAATTGATTGGGGCAAAGAAAGGAAAAGCTGATTGGGCTAATAAGCGGTAAAATAATTGAGGCATAATGAAATTGAAACTTCAGTAGGTTTAGAAGTAACATTAATTCCAATAGATATTTTCTCAAAGTGGGACAGGACTTTTGAACTGCTCTGTGTTTTGTTATAACTGTTGTAGTGAAATGTGAATAAACGTATTATGCTTATATGAAAAAGCCATTGACAGTTGTCTAAAAATAGTGTTATTACCAAAACACAATACCAGCAAGTTGCGTCACGCACCACGTATTTGAGTGTAGTAGAATAAATGGATTGTTCGATGTATTTTTTATTTATTTTATGAAACATACAAAATAGAAGTGAACTCTTGATTCTGAAAAGTTCAGTACTTACGCAAAAAAGGTATTTGTAATTTTCTTTCATATTTAGATGATAAACATGTTTTTCATCAAAAACTAACAAAATCTGTTTACCAGTCTATGATGGAAAAAGATTAGAAGAGCAGAAATTTAACTATTAACTACTGAAGCCATCAGTCATAATGTAATGAATATCAGACACATTCATTGTAAAAGGTAACACCTTTGGGACGATTTCCCTTTCAAAATCATCGCAATATTTCACACCAATGCTATAAAAGCAAAGGAGAAATAATGGATGGAGTAAATTAAGAAATATTTGGGATTCATATAGAAGCCAAGGTATCCATTCGAAAACGGTTGGGGTGACCTGAATACTAACGTCCTTGCCTGGTAATGGCCAGACTGGGGTTCGAGTCCTGCTTAAACTCGTTAGTTCCATTGGTCGCTTCAACCTCACCATCCTTATGAGCTAATGATGGGCGGTTTATGGGAGCCTATAGGGCTATCTGCTGAGTCATCAGCAGCCACTGCCTAGCCCTCCTTGGTCTTAGCTTGGGATGCTAGTCGCCTTAGGCACTAATCATATGTATATATGGTCAGTCTCTAGAATATTGTCCTGCTCGATATGGCAGTGTCATTGTCCCTTGCTTCTCCCATTCATGAGCGGCCTTTAAAACGTTAAACCTTGAAACCTTTAAAGAGTGTTCAAGAGTTAGCTGTTTTAAGAAAGGGAAATAAGAATTATTAATGTAAATATTGAGCAATATGTAGAAGCTTTTTAAATTTTTCATCTTCGTTGCATATGTCAGTTTTAAGAATTAGTGAGAGAAATATGAAAGCATCTGGAAGGTGTTAGAGGTTAAAGATAGGCGAATGGATTAAACTGATTTTTTTAGATGGTGAAGACATGTGGGAAGAGTTATGTATTATGATTTGGTGATGAGATGGAGAAATATATATATATATATATATATATATATATATATATATATATATATATATACATATATATATATATATATATATATATATATATATATGTATATATATATATATATATATATTTATATACTGTATATGTATATATATATATATATATATATATATATATATATATATATATATATATAAATATATATATATATATATATATATATATATATATATATATATATATATATATATATATATATATTTATATATATATATATATATATATATATATATATATATATATATATATATATATATACTGTATATATATATATATATATATACATATATATATATATATATATATATATATATATATATATATATATATATATATATATATATATATATATATATATATATATGTGTGTGTGTGTGTGTGTGTGTGTGTGTGTGTGTGTAAGTATAAAGACGAATATTAGAGTGACACTACCCTTTATACGGAAATTAATCCTATAATATCAATGTATTGGTGACAGAAGTTCTTTAAGAAATAAGCCAAACAAATTGTATTTAAGTCAATGAAAACTTCAGAGAATTTCTCTGCATATAACCTGAATATTTCCTAAGATACACCAAAAACGCCAGTGACCAAAACATATAAAATTTATTGTTAGATAAAATTCATTATTCGATAAAAAGGGAACCAAGTAGACTCCAAAATAAGGAATAAGAATCAGTTGTCTAGAATAACTCGTATTACCTTACGTATAAATAGCACCTGAGTCCATATTAGTCAATTGACCATCCGTGTTTCCATGAATTTACTGTTGCTT
>NC_090726.1:10920107-10923227 GCF_036898095.1 Palaemon carinicauda | reverse complement strand
GATGTCTTTATGGTTTGGTCATTAAGCTGGTTCTGGAATAGAGACTATAAAAGACATTTAGCCGGGTTTTTTTTCTCAGTACCCTTGTCTACAAGGCCAATCCGCCTTTTTTGTGTTGCTCATATACTTTAATATTAGTATATTTTAAATATACATACATATATATATATATATATATATATATATATATATATATATATATATATATATATATATATATATATATATATATATATACTGTATATATATGAACAAATAAATTACATACTCCATACATGTTAAAAATATTTCTAAAAGTAACCATGAAGTCAAAATTCCCCAATATATTATGATTATAGTGACGACAACGAAAGAAACAAGTAAAAACTGCTCAAGTCAGACTATCTAAAAAATAAAAGTGACCTCAAAACGATATATGATTGTCTCAAATTCTCCATTGATTTTTTACTAACACCCTTTAGCAGATTAGCCTATATTTTACTCCATAAGGGTATTACTGAAATGCTATTTAGATTGCTGGAAACGTCCAATAATGGTGCACAAAATGTTACGGTAATGACGTGAATTAATGGAAGATAGATATATATATAAATCAAAAGTAATGGTAGTTACGTAACTCACCTCAAATGTTGTACTGTCAAGGATTATCGGCAGTAAAGAAAACATTGCCATTAAACCTAAGCTGGTAACTTATCATCATTCTCTGATTGATAATTACGTCAAAACTATTTTCATCTTTAAAGCTTAGTCAATAGTCAATCTAGTTTATTGGATGGGACTCTCATATATGTCTTTTACAACCAAAACTCGTTTTGATAATATGATTGTATGAATCCCATGTATTTAAAATGTTTTCTATCTTAAAAAAAAAAAAAAAACTAGGTATGAACTGGAAATTCCGATAACTTATAATATGTAACATATGTTTATAGGAAGAGACCTTGGTACATATGAAAGTTTAGTTTCAAAGCATGAAATTTCACATTACTCCAGTTCAACAAAGAGTACGATCTGAAATGGTGCTGTATTTTTACGAATACTACTACTACTACTACTACTACTACTACTACTACTACTACTACTACTACTACTACCAATAATAAAAATAATAATAATAATAATAATAAAAAATTAATAATAATAACAACAACAACAACAACAACAACAACAACAACAACAACAACAATAATAATAATAATAATAATAATAATAATAATAATAATAATAATAATAAGAGCACTAGGAACCATACCTAAGTCATTGAAAAGGAATCTAGAGAAGGTAGGAGCTGATATAGCCCAGTGACTTGTGCAAAGAGCGTGTTACTTGAAACAGCACTTACTGTATAGTGAGGAAAGTGATGGACTCCTAAGGGAGCCGGATGCAACCTGGAACCCCGCACTATAAACCACTAGTCTCTGTAATAATAATAATAATAATAATAATAATAATAATAATAATAATAATAATAATAATAATAATAAGTTTCATTGAAGATAATCGCTTCCTCAGTGTCATCAATTTGGCAGGTGAGTTTTTCTGTCGCTGGTATTTTTCATCTTTCGTCAGTGCTGCGTCCTACCAGCAACTGTGCTAATTTAGTCATCAGTATGGGTGAGCAAAATACATAGAAAAATCTCTAAGTTCACTAAAGTAAACTGGTTAAGATTTGTACAATTATTATATGGCTTCTACAAGTTACAAGAGAGCACCGAATGTCTCTTACTATCGTCGCCCAATTCTGACAAATTTACTTTGGTAATATAGATTTTTTTCCATGTATTTTGTTCTCCCTTAACGATGACTAACATAGCACAGTTGCTGGCAGTACACAGTAGTACATAATTGCTACTGAGGCAGGAATTAGATTTAATGGAACTAGCTTAAAAGAGATTTCACATCAAAAGTAATAATAATAATAATAATAATAATAATAATAATAATAATAATAATAATAATAATAATAATAATAATAATAATAATAATAATAATAATAATAATAATGATGATGATGATGATTCCTTGAAAAAAACAATAAAAAGCTATGAAAAACATTCCTGTTATAATAAGAAAAGAGAACTTATGACCTAGAAAAAGGACAACTCTTAAAGGCACATTGATCACAAAGGATATTAAAGATATTTCCCCCTCAGTACCGAAATGCTCATCTGTCACTTTTGCTTCTAAAAGATTTGTGTCCACTTTTTGGTAATCGATATAAGTATTGCCACTTTGCTGTCTTCGGTGGAGAATTAATACCATAATAAAAACAATATAGTTGCTGATTGCTAATTGGTGTATTTCTCCTTTTATGTATATGGTAATACATAAAAATATATACAGTAAGTGTATTCAAAGAACCTCAGATATTCTGAATACTGCTGGTGGTAATTTTCTGCACTAAAAAAAAAAGACGCATTAGAAAAGGATAGATATCTTAATTATCATCAGTGCTGAAAAGTTATCTTGTATTTGTTTGAATAATATTTTGCTCTGAAAATATGGCCACAGTTCCGGTGTAATACATCATTGTTGCATAAGGCGGGAAAACTTCGATATTGTTGGATTATAAAATCGAATATTGATTACAAGAAAGCCGAATGCTAGTCTCGAAAATTGGTATTCGATATGACGCAAACAGATTTCTTCCTTTCTTTATAAAGTCTCGTGATATTTTTCTTATTCAAGATTTATTTAGCGATATATTTTATAAAGTTTCTTTTATTTGTTTTGTTTTATGAAAACTGTAATTTTTCGGTTTTTCTTTCATTCTAAGATTTCCATGACTAACATATATAAAAAAAAAAATTAATCAAATTATACTAATTGTAAGATGAATGACGTTAACTGTACTTACAAGTGTTTTTATTACGATTCTATTCACTTAAATAAAAATAGATAACTTGTTGAGTATAGCCTTATAAATATAAATCCATCACTAAATGAATTCATTCTACTCTGCATGAGCAACATCCAAAACCTCAATTAAGATAATTAGAATTTTAAGGTAGATATCAGGATGCCAGAGAACTTAAAATCAATCAATCAATAAATCAGGTAGATATATTTAGCCCTTTTTTCTGAAATGAATTCTAACAACCATTCATGTATCGAGTTCTG
>NC_090726.1:10910107-10915107 GCF_036898095.1 Palaemon carinicauda | reverse complement strand
AGAAATCCTTTCTTATCCCTGGATAAAAGTCGAGACCTCGACGACATCCTCCTTTTAGGCAGAAGGTTTTCTCGAAGACTCAAAAGATAATTCTTTTGTGGGTTAATGCATCTGTGTGTGCACAGCTCACTGAGTTTTCATCGTGAAACCTTTCAAGTTTACCTAATAAAAGTCTTCACTCCCCAAGAAGGCTCAAAATTCATTACAGCCAATCACCATGAAATGCATCATAAACATTTCTCTTTTCAAATGTTAAATAGATTATATTTTTCCAATAATCTTCTGCTTTCCACACAACAGATTCTCAACAAACACTTCAACGCGTCATTCATCCTGTCTGAGTCTCTCAATTTTTTAACTCTTTTAAACCTTCTTTCATATCTCATATTCTGAGCTGAAACTATTAAAAAGACGTAAGATATATGTTTACGCTTAAATATCTTCAATATCTTCGATAGTTGTAGAATTGTTAATACATCTCATACATTTTCCTGTTACAATTATTAAATCTTTATATTGGATAGACATTTAACAAAAAGAATGAATTAAAGTAAAAAGCACAAAGACACATTTAAAAAGGGGGATTATAGAAGCAAAAGTCATCTCCAAACGCATGAAAATGAAAAGCATAACAACAATAATATTAAAAGTGAAGCAAATAACCGAAACCTGGGAGAAGAAATGAAGTTTTCCAGACAACTTGTGAAAAGGAAAGATGAATCATAAGATATGAGCTTTTGCCCAGTTAACTCTCTCTCTCTCTCTCTCTCTCTCTCTCTCTCTCTCTCTCTCTCTCTCTCTCTCTCTCTCTCTCTCTCTCTCAATTTTATTTTACCTTTGAAGATTTGCAATTTTGCTAGATAATGCTTTTCTTTAATCATGTTGCAAATATATGAATTTCAGTTGTATCAGAAAGAGAAAGGAAAATGCAAAAAAAAAAAAAAAAAACCTACATTCAACTTCACTTGTTTTCACAATCCAGAAAATTAATCTCTTATTCTACAATTCCTTTTCCAAAGAAAATTGCGGAATACCGTAAAAAGTAATCCTCTTTAAAACGCCTTTTTTGTCATTTATTTGCTTAAAACCACCATCTTGATTTTTAAAGTAGACAATAACCATATAGAATTCTTTCCCACTTACCCATTTTGATATATGTTATTTATGGTACTAAATATTAATTAGGCATAAAAAAATAAACATACAAATGCCCACAAGTAACAAGCAATTATCATATCGGTGTGGATCCCTGGGGGTGGAGTGAATGATGTTTCTAGTAAGAAGAGAGAGATCAAGTAAAGTAACATGAGAAGAAAAAAGTGAATATGCCCTTTGTTTCTTATCAATATGTCATATGCATATAAATCATTGCCTTTAAATGGTCAGTAAGTATTTGTTTTTATTCGTGTTTTGTTTTTCTTTATATGATATTCGCTAGAATAACGTTTGTATATATCATTAGTTTGTTTGTTTCAGTATAATTTGATGCGTTGTTATAACTTATTTTAACTTGAGTCTCAAACCATACTAATGGCAGCCATCTATTTCAAGTATGGCACTGAAATTGGTCCATGGAAATCTGTCATGGAAAAAAAAAACGTCCTATTTTTCCAGTTAAAGAGCCCTCTGAGTGCTGGAAAAGATGAGACCTACGTCTTTATATATGGACGTAGGTCTCATCGTTTCCAGCACTGAAAGGCTGAGGAAGTGAGACAGCACTCCCGAAACGCGTAGCTTGTTCTCTCTATACTTTTAACTGAATTGTGAATTTTACCTGAATTGTGAATCTTACCTAATTTGTGAATTTTATATTAAAACTTTGAATCGCCAATTATTCCTGAATTTGACTACCCACCATGAAAGATGCATTTTGCTCAGTTACTGGCTGTATGCAGTAGTCCTGAAAAGAAGATAATTAGAGCCATTGAGAAGACGGAATATAAGCTCAATGCAACTGAGGCAGACATTATTATTATTATTAATATTATTATCATTATTATTATTATTATTATTATTGTTATTGTTATCATTACTAGGTAAGCTACAACCCTAGTTGAAAAAACAATATGCTATAAGCCCAAGGGCTCCAACAGAGAAAAAATAGTTCAATGAGGAAAGGAAATAAGAAGATAAACGATGTATTAAGTAATGAACAATTAAAAGTTAAATATTCAAAAAATATTAACAACATAAAGACAGATATTTCCTATATAAACTATAATAATTTCGAGCTGGATTATTTGTGTGGCGAAGAAGGGAGAGCTGAAGGTCATATGAGAATTTGGTTTAAGTATTTTCAACCACAGGGACACTTCGAGGTGTGTCTGGAGGGATAGATTTCTCGAAAATGAATATTGAATTTAGAAATAATATTGCAAAGCACGATATTAAATCATTAATGGCGTTGAGGGATAGATTATGTATCGGTTTGATTTCTGATAATACAGATCTGTGTATTTCATGTAATTACTTTGACTTTACGTCAGTTATTTGACATAAGTTAGAATCTCCACTGATAGGTATTCATAATTCTAGAATAAGTCCTCTGTGTTTTACTGGTAAAGGTGTGGATACTTAATCTTATTTTAACAATATCATCGACAACTGATACTTTTATAGAACAAAAGCTGGGATTGTATTAGAATATATCGTTTTACGATGATTTTAATTACAAATATTAAAATGGAAATATGATCATAATTCAAAGTCATTTGTTCCTTTTAGGCATCACTATAATGTTTACGATGATTTTAATTACAAATATTAAAATGGAAATATGATCATAATTCGGAGTCCTTTGTTCCTTTTAGGCATCACTATAATGTTCAACCTACTGAAAATTTCATCCAAGTTTTAAAAAACCAAATAGTTTAATCTACATCATATGTTTACTCGGTACTCGTATAATTCATACATTCAAAAAGCACATATTCATACAAATCCATATATATATATATATATATATATATATATATATATATATATATATATATATATATATGTATATATATATATATATGTATGTATATATATGTATGTAAATATATATATATATATATATATATATATATATATATATATATATATATATATATATACATATATATATATATATATATATATATATATATATATATATATATATATATATATATATCTTTATATATATATATATATATATATATATTTATATATCTTTATATATATATATATATATATATATATATATATATATATTCACACAAATCCGCATACATAATACATACATGTACACACACACACACACACACACATATATATATATATATATATATATATATATATATATATATATATATATATATATATATATAAATGTGTGTGTGAGTGTATTTCGTCAAAATATTAGGCCCCACCTTGTCATGCAATTGAACTAACTACATCCCAGCGAAGGTATTATCATAATACGCCTTATACATATATGGCAAAACACCGACACAACGGCTGTTAATAATGAAATTTTACAAAATACCTCGTCAAAAGAATCATTAGGAGAATATTTCGTCTGAAGGACAGAAACATCTGCTGGTTTCTATTTTATAGAATATGTTTTTATAACGTGCAAAAAAAATTACCGTTTTTCTCACATCACCCAACGACTAGAGCCATTTTTCATCTTCTCTTTTTTTTTGTGAGAAACTCTAGACGTACCATTAATTCTAAACATCCTTTCCTATCTTTCATCCAGGGAAATTCGTCAAAAAATTATTTTCCGATTTTTCGTTCACGAAACACATTGTCTAAATATGAAGATTATTTACATATTTTATGCAAGAGAGGAAATTGCTTTACTTTTTTTTAATTAATATTTTGAAATTAAATTATTTTCCCAATTCAATAATGTTTCATTTCTTTCAGAATTTTCACGTCACCAGTTTTTTACTATCTCATCTAAAGTGACAGCCATCTGAAATGTTCATAAATATATTCTTCTTTCTTTTCATCTTTAGCTGCTCTCGATGTGCAATATTCTAATTAACATAATTATCACTTTTATGTTAACCGGCTGACATAAGTCTTTTTATATTTTATATATGACATATCTGTTTTGACGTTGTTTCTGTTTTTATAATGATTTATTGTTCATTTTTTTCTCCTCATTTATATATTTCCTTATTTCCTTTCGTCACTGGGCTATTTTTCCCTGTTGGAGCCCTTGGGCTTATGGCATCATGCTTTTCCAACAAGGGCTGTAGCTTGGATAATAATAATAATAATAATAATAATAATAATAATAATAATAATAATGACACATGAAATGAAATTAAATATAAAGGGAATTGCCTTTCATGGGTAAGCACACCAAGCTCTTGAATGATTTCTCAATAAGATGATAACATATTCAAATAAAATAGTGACCGGGAAGCTGTTCACAAACAAACACACACAAACATACACCCCACCCCGCCACACACACAGACAAAGTCACAATTAAGGGCGAAAACATAGCATCCTTCCAACTTCGTTGCCAGAGGTAATTATAAAAATTTAAGTCTGCAAATAGGAAAGGTAGGTTTTTTAATACGTCTGTAAGAGTCTAGCTAGACTCATAGTGGTGTAAAATTTCTTCCTTTTAATAATACTCCTAGTGGTTAAATCAATATTAGTTTAAGAGTTACTTATATGAAATATAAATGGTTCTTGAAGTTTACCCTTGTTTTGTACTGTCTAAAGAAGACAGTGCAGCTTACACTGGTTGCGCAAGAGGATTTATATTTTCTTCTGTATTTAATTTCAATATGTGTAGTTGTATAACTTTCAGTGATATTAAATTGGAGTAAACTTTCTCTCGTCTCACCATTCAGAGCGACTTTTAGCACCTTCAATCACTGTTGGTGCTCTCCATTTTGTTCAGCACCCATATTTTACTTTTGCTTTTCAAAAATCCTTGAAGATATGTCTGAAATTTCGAGTATAATACATACTTTGGTGACTTAATTCCTATGTCATTTACGTAAAAT
>NC_090726.1:10902607-10905107 GCF_036898095.1 Palaemon carinicauda | reverse complement strand
TGGTGAACGTAATAATAATAATAATAATAATAATAATAATAATAATAATAATAATAATAATAATAATAATAATAAATAAATAAGTAATAATAATAATAATAATGATAATAATAATAATAATAATAATAATAATAATAATGATAATAATAATAACATGCATTTCACTACAACTTTTTTTATATAATTTAACCTGTTAACTACAATATAGTGTTAAGGTGCATGAATAAAATAACAAACGGGTTTATAATGGAGTTATTTATTTCCTTGTATGACAGGAATATAGACCAAGAGAATGATATACTGTATAAGTGGCTAGAATTCTCTACTAATATAAGTGAATAACACCCATTAGCCATGAAGGCGACACTATTATGTCATTTAGATTGCTGGACACGACCAATTCCGGTGGGCTGAATTAATGGAAGCTGGTATAGTCCCTGATTGGTAAACGTTAGACTGGGGCTCGAGTCCCGATCAAACTCATTAGTCCCTTTGGTTGTTGCAACCTCACCATACTTGTGAGTTAAGGATGTGGTGTCTGGAGGAGCTTATAGGTCTATTTGCTGAGTCAGCAGTAGCCATTGTCTGGCCCTCCTTGGTCCTAGCTTTGGTGAAGAGGTGGCTTGGGCGCTGATCATATGTATATATGGTCAGTCTCTAGGGTATTGTCCTGCTTGGTAGGGCAATATTACTGTTCCTTGCCTCTGGTCTTTAATCGCATTTAATGACTTTTATCCAAATCACCTCGTGTGTAGTACTGTCAGGGACCATAGTCTGTGAACACATAAGCATTAAACCTAAGCTGGTAAGTTAATGTCATTCTCTGATTGACATTTACGCCAAGACTATTTTCCTTTTTATTGCTTAGTCAGCTGTCAATATAGTTTATTGACTGGAATTCGTTTTATCCAAATGATTTTGAAAAGGTCATCAATATATAAGTGTTCTGATGTTTATAAAGACTAGATCTGATCAAGAATGATCCATATTCTAGAATATCTAATATATGTTTGAATAGATAAACTTTGGTATATATAAAAGCTTGGTTTAAACGTAAAAAAAAAATTCATTATATATCAGTTTAACAATAAGCAAGCCTGTAAATTTTGCCAATGATAACAGAAACGGGAAAGATACTACTAATAATTAGAATAATAACTATGATAATAACAAAAGAATTTTTTGTTAATACATAAGAAATCCTCATAAATAACTATTATATTAAAAAACGAAAAGAAATTATGAGACCAAAAAAAAAAAAACTATCGATTTACTATTTGTCCCACACCACAAAGGGGTCAATTTTCTTGTGGGTGATCGAATTTTATGTTAATATTTTTTGGATTTACTGTTCGCCAAATCCTTCCTACACAGAGAGAGAGAGAGAGAGAGAGAGAGAGAGAGAGAGAGAGAGAGAGAGAGAGAGAGAGAGAGAGAGAAGGCATCGTTCAGAATCTGTTTAGTGTTTGTCACAATTAGATAATTTGAACTTAAAATAGGAACTTATGTTGAAAAGTCCCAAAAATACAGCTTTTAAGAAATCGATGACCTCTATTTTCTTTTTAACAGTAGCATCAACAAACAAAAAATCCCTATAACATTGGAGGAAGCAAAATGCTTAATTTCGTCATGGTATTTCATATTTGCGCACTCATTTCTGTGCCCTTAGCTTAAAATAATGTAGTTGCTATTGAATTTAAATTTTATAATAAGTTATCTTAAGTTTTCTAACGAAGAAAAGAAAAATACTAATGAAATAACTATCATATCAGGTTATTTATTCAGCTCTATCTATCTTAATTTTTCATTATTTCATCAGCAAACAAAATTCAATTAAGCTGTAAGGGAGATCCTGTCATTAAAATCCTACGAGGCACCCACATCATTTCTTGCACCTTCTTCCTTTCTGAGTCGGAGAGAAAATTGCGAAGGAAAAGATTTGTTGCTGTAAAAAGGAAAAAGGATCTGCCGCAGATGACGCTTCCAAAATCGCATCGGTCTTCTGGAAGGAAATCAGGACCTCCTGGAATCCAGCCTTCGGCATTTGGCAGCAGCAGAAGACAGGTTCCTGTGAGTGAAATCTTCTGTTTTCTCCACTGGTGATTAAGGTCACAAAATACTTGAGTGGGCCTTTGTTGTTCTCTTCTGTCCTCTCTAATTGGCAAACTCTCTTCTGTCCCCTCCAATTGGGGAAGCGCTGTGGCTGCAATGTCGCCTCAATCCCCTTTCAGTGGTTTGTGGACTGGAAAGGAGCAATTATCACTGGAAGGAAAACTAAATTCCATTGGAAATATATCAAGCAATTGAGGTCGCCGGGGACGATGCTTCGAGAAGAAGAAGAAGAAGAAGAAGAAGGGGGGGGCGATGGTAGGAGTGCAAATGAGAACTTTAAGATTATTATATTTGTTTTTGAAAGAATGCGGTATTATAATAATGTTTAGTTTTTAGCAACATACGTTAATGTTTATTCATATGACATAAAATGTCCATATGTAAATGT
>NC_090726.1:10895107-10897607 GCF_036898095.1 Palaemon carinicauda | reverse complement strand
ACGCAGTTTTTTCACAGCTAGGAAAACAGGATTGCGATATACTTAGGTTAATTATGTTCAGGTAAATATTATATACTTGTTTGTTTGGAGCTTCACTTATTGAACTGTTTGGGAAAGGGTCGTTTCCACAATATGTATTCTTCATCTCTCTCATAACCTTTAACAAGTCGCACATATTCATTTCCTTAAATTTTATTAACTTCTTTCCCTCCTTCACTGGCATAGCTGACTGTCCTTCCAAGTGATTTTGGGGGAAGCCTCTATAGATTCTATCAATTTTTTCACTAAAGAATATAGCAAAACTCTCTGCACAAACATTGTCAGGCAAGACATATTTTTTCTTTAATCCCATCAAATCATCAAGGTTTTTGTGAAAGTCCTTCATGTTATTAGTTTTTTTACATTCGCCGTTGTAGAATTTTCTTTTTGTTTTTTCTAACAGGATGTTATAGTCATTTCTGGCCTTATTATATAGATTTCTGGCTTGTAAGGATTTGGCTCTTTTCCATCTACCTTCCATCTTACGTCTGTGTCTTTTTGCCTTTAATAGCTCACTATTATACCATCTAACATTTTCGCGTACCACTATTTGTTTGTTCTTTATGGGACACATGGTATCGTACATTTTTCCAAAATTGTCGTTGTATTTCTTGGTATAGCACCCAACACATTCTATGTCTACCATATGTTCACATTGTGTGTTCACACAAGACATTTGCGCTACACTAGCTTCAATAAAATTCTCAGCATCAAAATTTTCCCGTTCCCTATATGTGATCCATTTTTTCAATACTCTGGTGCAATTTATATTAACATTAAAGGTGATGAGTTTATGTGTTTTTGAGATCTCAAAGTCTGGTTCCACTTCAAGGTTTTTTATTAGGTCTGAGTCTCTTCCACATATGACCAAGTCGAGTGTATGACCACCTACTGACGTTGATACCAAAACACTGTTTATTAAATTAAACATCTCAAATACTTCCTTGAGTTCTTTAGCCTTATTATCATTTTCATCATCTACCCAACAGTTGAAGTCTCCACCAATTAATGTATTTTTAATATCGTCCACCACACCCACAAGAATACTAAATTCTTCAATGAATTTAGTCATATTACTCACTGGTGGTCTATATAATGATATTATATTCAATACCTTATTGTTTCTTGTCAGTTTTAAACAGATATATTCAAACGTTTCAAATACTATTTCATTCATGATAGAAACCCTAGAGAAAGTTTTCGACACAAAGACACCCACTCCTCCTCCAGTTTTGTCCTTTCTTGGTACGTGGTAGAAATCATGAGTACACGGCGTCATCTCCTGAATCTTTGAGTTATCACTAATATTTCCCTGCAACCAAGTTTCCGTTAATAAGCATAAATCTAATTCCGTTTCGTTAATAAGATTTCTAATCTTTATGGTTTTATTCCCCACCGATTGAATATTTATCAGACCACACTTAACCAATGGGCTAGACTCCATGATCGGTTCTATTTTTTATCCTGGTAAGCTCCTCCTTGTATACTTTACAGTTATCGTCATATGTCTTATGATTCGTATCATTGTAATTCCTCATTGTGCAGTTATGACACTTTAACGTATTTACAGTACAATCCGTGGTTCGATGATCCTGGCTACACTTGGCACATACCTGAGTCTTGCTACAATTTTCAGCAGTATGACCAAATTCCTGGCATTTATAACACTGAAATACATTGTAGGAATCATAGATTTTACAGCATCCTCCAAGCGTGGTATATACTCTATCATCTCTTTTACGGAAGACTTTCCTGATAGTTGGACTACACTTTATAATGACGTGTAATTTACCGCTTTGTCTTGATTTAAACTTCCTGATCAATTTAAAGTCTTCTTCATTTTCACATATATCATTCAACCATTCATTCTTCTCCATTATACTGGCAATTATATCATCTTCATTTTCATCAATATTGCAGACCTTGATCTTCGGTTTAAGTAGATCCTTTTTATCTACTTCTACCTTAATGTCATTCTTGACCTCTTCTAAGTCATTTTTAGCCTTTTCTAACCCAGTTTTATCCTCAAAATTAACTACCAAGTGGCCTTGTTTAGAGGTTTTGACCTGTTCGACATTCGTGGTTATCTTCTTCATGATAGTTTTCTTGATATCTGAAGCCTTCTTATTTTCCTCCGTAGATTTTATAACCAAAGTGTTTCTTGATTTCAACTTACTTGCATATGTAGTCTTGGTCACATTCTCTTTTTCGTATTCCATAAGTTTCTCTTTCAGCTCGACAATTTCTTGACGCATATCCATGTATTGAGCAGTTATCATATCCATAAAACCAGACATCTGTTGTTGTACATTTACCTTCATCTCTTCTATGATGATGCTTAGTCTCGTCATGTCATCAACACATGCAGACTCAACACATTTTGGACATTTATAAATGATGTTCCTGCTTTTTAAAAGAGTACTTGTACCATCCCTTAAATTAGAGCAAGCTACTTCATCAT
>NC_090726.1:10877607-10880107 GCF_036898095.1 Palaemon carinicauda | reverse complement strand
AAACAGGAGTTCCATAAGGATAACAAGATTATGTCCGTCCAAGAATATTATGCCATGAGCTCGTCCTGAACTCATGACCAGCATAATGTAGTTTTCCCATGATACCACTTACATTCCAAACACATTCGGTACGTGAAAATAAAATATAACTCAACAAAAAAGTAAACAAAAGAAATTTTATGCAATTAAAATTATCTTATTAGAAGTTTTGATATATATATATATATATATATATATATATATATATATATATATATATATATATATATATATATATATATATTTATATATATATATATTTATATATATATTTATATATATATATATTTATATATATATATATATATATATATATATATATATATATATATATGTGTGTGTGTGTGTGTGTGTGTGTGTGTGTGAGTATGTATGTTTGTTTGTGTGAAAAAAAAAACCACCATTGGTTGTTCAGAAGTTAAAATTCTGGAGCATGGTTCCATGACATTTTTAATTTTACAGTAAATTGATTTTTCCCTTACGATGTGGGGGAGGATTCAGCTTGCATTTTCAATATCTCTAGGTTTTTTCTAACCCCTTCTATGAAACCTAAATTAAGACCATCGTCCCACCCTTTAATTCATAACCTCTCTCTCTCTCTCTCTCTCTCTCTCTCTCTCTCTCTCTCTCTCTCTCTCTCTCTCTCTCTCTCTCTCTCTCTCCTCATGCTGTAACTCACTCACAATTAACTTCAATATAAATCCTTAACTATTTTTTAATGAACAAAATGAGTAAGTGTCCCCCCAAAAGAGAAATTGAAAATCTGAATGTTCATTTAACCTAAGTATAGAGAGTTTAGTCATCCCCAAAATGGAAACTGCCATTAGTGGGAACACAGACATTAAAAATATCCCTCTGAAAGCAGTAATGGTTACCCTTTCGAACACTATGTAATTATTACATGGGGCTTCTGACTATCAACTTTTCTCTCCCCTAACGATGAAGTTTTTCATTAAGTTTATAACCGTCTATTCGATGAATAGAGTGATATTTCTTTAGGGTCTTCGGTGCTTTTTCACGGTACTGCTTGTGTAATCGGTTTAGTGTTACGTATCTATTTCTTTTTTATATTTCATACATTTGACTCACTTAACAATTGATTTTAAGAATCATTTGGAAGCATTAGCCCACGATACGACCTCCCACCGACTTCATGAATAGGGTATTTTACATTAAACACACGACGATGTCTAAGGGTATTTTTTATTTTTTTTATTTTAGTTACTTTACTTTTAAAACAAAATTATATCCTATTGCATTAATTGTGACCTTGTGAATTATATATATCAAATGACTTTGCTCATGTAATTCAAAGATATTTACAAAGTTTACAAAGCGTTAAAAACATATCTAGATCATAATTGCAAACTATTTTTAAGTATATAATTGCAGATATATTTAAGCTGGTAGGAAAATGACGTCTGGAAGACCAAAAAGGAACAGGTTTAGCGGTACTAAACAATAGCTTCAAGCGTCCATAGACTTTCAGCTTAGTACCCCCTTCGATCTGGTAATCGCTCGGACACTCTAATGTATTTATCTCATTGTCATCCTTAGCCTTTATCTAAAACAATGTTGAAACTCTTTCAAATATGTACCTCTCCTATGGACTGCAATATCTATCAATAAGATCCTGTGTCACAAATAAGATGGGGTAATCAGAGACCGCCCTACCTGTCTGAATTCTGTGCAAATAGCAAGGTTGGTACTGATCAGTATGTCTGTGTAAAATTTGATTAGCAAATGTTTCTTCACAAAATAAACAACGTAATGAGTAATAATATTGCAATTATACTAATTTTAATATTCACGCCAAACACACAGGAGAGAAGATTGTGCGTCAAGTTTCATGTGTTTTATATATATATATATATATATATATATATATATATATATATATATATATATATATATATATATATATATATATATATATATATATATATATATATATATATATATATATATATATATGTATATATATATATATATATATATATATATATATATATATATATATATATATATTATGAAACTTGACGCACAATCTCCTCCCCTGTGTGTTTGGCGTGAATATTGAGATCAGTATAATGGCAAATATTTCACAAAATATTTCTACTTATCCACTGGAAAATTTCTCTCTCTCTCTCTCTCTCTCTCTCTCTCTCTCTCTCTCTCTCTCTCTCTCTCTCTCTCTCTCTCTCTCTCTCTCCTGTGGCTTTATCTATATTCGTCAAACAAAATCCCTCATTGACCTCGCAGGCACTATGAGTTCACTCAGCTGATACCCGAGATCCCCTTGCCGAATCCTGGCGCAAAAATTCGGAGTCTTTGATCTCCGCTGGATCAAAGTGAAGGTGCTTCTAGTCTGAGCCCATCTCATGAATGGCAAATGATTCCGTTTTCAGCTTCAGCTAACGGTGATGATTTTAAGCCTACTTCTAAGTTTATGAGTCGTTTT
>NC_090726.1:10865394-10877107 GCF_036898095.1 Palaemon carinicauda | reverse complement strand
TACACTATCGTAAAAAACGCTTGGCACAAGTGTCCGTATTATGCTATAGTTCACCAACGTCAATGGAACAATTCGTATGGGCACTTTCGTGGCCTATCGCTCAGTGTGTAGTAACATACAGTGACTACACACGTACCCTCTTAATTAATCGTCCCAAATTAATTTCACTGTTCCTCGCAGATTTAAAACAGAAGGTTAAAGAATTCTACCTGCTGCTACCACAGACCTCTTAAGTTGCTCCACATGCGTCGCATAGTGCATAAAAAACACCTTGGATGACTACCAGCCGGTGTATAAACAAGGATGTTCAAAGTCCATATAATTAAAGAAATTTTATGGAAGAGGCAACTTTCTTCGGATCATGACTAACGGGTGTACTGTCTTGATCCATTCTGCGAATAACACGGGTGATTTTCGCCCTTAGTTATAGATAACTTTGAACCCAGGGTTTTTCTTCTGAACAGCTGTTCTCCCATAAAGTCTGAAGTTCTATGAAGATAGACCTTAAGGCACTCCACTGGACATAGAGATGCATCTTCCTTCAGAGGGCAGATTCTCTAGGGACCCCACCTGTTGGTGGGTAGCTTGTTCCTGGTAAGAAACGTTGGGTCTGGAAATAGATTCAGTTCTCCCTCCAAGAACTGGACGTGGCCTTCCTCTCTAGAGAGAGCCACTATTTCACTAACTCTGGCCCCCAAGGTGAGTACAAACAGAAATATGACTTAAATTCAAACCCTTCTAAGCGCATTCCTCATTGTTCATTATTTATACACAATGAAGAATCATATCTAATGACCATGCAAAGGGTCTTTGGAGGCGCTGAAGGGCTAAGCCCAGCATGGGCCTTTGTAGTTCATTAAGAACGTTGTTAGAAAGGTCGACCTGTAAGGCATATGGTATCTGAATTGTCAAGGCAGGCTTGAACAATAGAATTGTGTTGGCTGCTAAACCTTGCTCATGAAGGTGAATGAAGAATGATAAATAGGAATCTGTCGAGATTTCTTTTGGTTTCTTCGCCTTGACAAAGGATATCTATTTCTTCCCTGAAGCCTCATAATGTCTTCTGGTTTCCTCCAAAAGTTTAAACTGACTTTCAACACCGAGTCTTTTTTTCATCGCTAAGGAGAGAAAATCATGAGATGTAGGTTCCGTGTTTTCTGTGATGTAGCGAAGACAGTCGACTTCTGTACTCGCTGAGACAGGGATGGATCCGGTAGCGGTGCGAATTTTAGTCGTAGTTCCAATGCCAGAGGGAACCACACGCTATTTGGCCACTTGTGGGCCACTATTGCTGCTTTCCCTTTGAAGGATCTCAGCTTATCAAGACCCTTCAAAAGGAGGTTGTGCGGAGGGAACAGATAAATATTGGACCATCTGTTCCAGTCTAGGGACATAGCGTCCACTGCCTCCGCTAGCGGATCCTCGTATGGGGACACGTAACAATCTATTTTCTTGTTGTCTTTCATCGCAAAGAGGTCTATCTGCTGCTCCGGGACTTGGCTCTAGATGAAGGAGAACGATCCTGCGTCAAGGGACCATTCTGACTCTATAGGTGTAAACCTGGATAGAGCGTCCGCTGTCACATTGCGGAACCCTTGAAAGTGAACTGCTGACAGGTGAAATTTCTTCCTTTCCGCCAAACGGAATATGGCCAACATCACTTGGTTGATTTGAGGTGACCTCAACCCTTGTCGATTCAGGCATCTCACTATCACCTCGCTGTCTAGAACCAGTCTTATGTGGGTCGAGTGGCGAGGAGAAACTTTCTTTAGTGTCAGAAGAACTGCCATGGCTTCTAGAAAGTTGATGTGAAATGACTTGAAAAGATTGGACCAAGCTCCTTGGTCTCTCTTCTGATGAGAGTGACCTCCCCACCCTTCCTTTGAGGCATCTGTGTGGATAGTTACTGACGGGGGAGGAGGTTGAAGAAGTATTGATCTCTTCAACTGCTTGGCATTGGACCACGGCTTGAGAAGCGTTCGCAGTCGAGTTGGTAGAGGTCTTATTAGATCTCTTCGCGCCTTTGATGCGTATTTTTTCCAGACTCCAGACTCCTGTTACATCCTTTAGCTGTGCTCTTAGCGCTGGGTCTGTTATCGAAGCAAACTGTAGAGAGCCCAGCACTCTCTCCTGTTTGCGTCTTGATATCCGTTTGGATTTCAGCAGTCTCTTGACAGATCCTGCTATTTCCTTCCTCTTCTTCCCAGGAATGGAAAGTCGATGTGACTCCAAATTCCAATGGATTCCCAACCACTGAAATTTTTGAGCTGGAGAAAGTCAAGACTTTTGGATAGTGATCTTGAATCCCAGATGTTCCAGGAACTGGATCACTCTCTTAGAAGCTTGCATGCATTATGTCCTGGATGCTGCCCACACCAGCCAGTCGTCCAAGTAGGCTACTACTTGGACCCCCTTTAGGCGTAATTGACGGATGGCTGCGTTTGCGAGCTTCGTGAAAATCCTTGGGGCTATGTTTAGCCCGAAAGGCAGGGTTCTGAAGGCGTAAAGTTATCTATGTAACTTGAAGCCTAGGTAGGAGGAGAGGTGACGATTAATTGGAACGTGCCAATAAGCGTCAGACAAGTCGATAGAAACAGCATATACCCTTTTGGGCAGTAGGGTCCTTATGTGTTGAAGTGTGAGCATTCTGAACTTGTAGTTCACTATGAACTTGTTGAGTGGCGACAAGTCTAGAATGACTCTGAGTTTTTCTGAGTCCTTCTTTGGAACACAAAACAGCCTTCCTTGGAATTTGATGGACTTGACTTTCCGGATTACTATTTTGTCTAAGAGCTCTCGGACATATTTTTCCAGAACGGGGGTTGAGTGTTGGAAGAATTGAGGAAATTGAGTTGGAGGACTGCTCCAGCTCCAACCTAGTCCATTCTTTATTAGGCTGTGGGCCCAGGGATCGAAGGTCCAGCTATCCCTAAATAGCTGTAGTCTCCCTCCTACTTGAAGTAGCTCACTTCTGCTGTTGTGGACCTGAGGCCTTGTCTCCTTGACCGCGTCCTCCCCTGGATCCCCTTCCTCTTGAAGGGCGTCTAGAAGAACCTCTGGCTGTTCCTCTAGCTTTTGCACAAAAGGAAGAACTCTGCTTTTCGAAGGCTGGGTTAAAAACTGGCAACTGTGTCGCCACTTGTTGAGGTACCTGCTGGTACGTGGTTGGAGGTTGTGCCACTATCTGAGGCACCGCGGTCACAGGAAGTTGTTGTTGTTACTGTCGGTAGGATTTAGCCGGCCGTGAGGATGGCCTTGGCCTTTTTGTCTTCTTCTTGGGTTGGGGACCCTCATCTGGAGAAGACTTTCTCTTAACATCTAAGCCCCACTTTTTGAGAAGGTTCCTATTCTCTGTGGCGGCCTTGTCTACTACCTCTTTAACCACTTCATTGGGAAAGAGGTCTTTACCCCAGATACGAGAGGATATCAGTCTCCTCGGTTCGTACCTCACCGCAGCCGAGGCGAACACGAACTCTCTGCAGGTTCTCCTAACTTTAATAAAGCTATAGAGATCCTTCGTAACTGTAGCCAGATGGGTTTTGGTCACTACCATGACATGAACACGTCCTGGTTCTTGGGGTCACTTGCCCTCGTTTCTAATGTCGTTTGCAACGACATCGATGCCGCAAGTCTTTCCTTCGTCTCTTGCTCTCTGCGCAAGAGAACATCCGACAGTTTTGGAAGTTCCTCACCAAACTGACGTTCAGCAATATCAGCTTCCAGCTTCCCAACTGAGAAGGTAAGGTGGACGTCGTTCCAGTCTTCTTGGTTCAAGGGCAAGGTTAGAGATAACGGCTTGCACTCCTCCAAGGAGGGGCATGGTTTCCCTGCCTCCACCGCCTTTAAGGCTGCCTTATATCCCTTTTCCATGAAGGGAAAGGCTCTGGTTGGAGAGGCCACAAAGGAGGGAAGCCTCTTACTCAAGGCTGGCACCTTTGAGTTCGTGAAGCCCCTCTCTTTCATGGAGCCCGCTAGTAACGCCTGTGCTTTACTATGGTCAAAAACTATGACCTCCTTCGGCTCCGTCTCCTCCTTTGAGGCTGGCTCCTTCCTAAGACGGACATAGCAGTCCGGATAAGAATCTTTTTTGGGCCAAAATTCCACTTCTTCCAGGGGAATTGCTCCCAACTTTTCTGATATCACAATCTTCCCGGTTGTCATTGGCATGTGTTCGGCATACCTCCAAGGATTGGTGTCCGAGCACAAAGGAAGATCCTTCACGTTGAGTCGCTTCTGGGGCCCACGTGATGCTGCAAGTCTACGTATCTCCAGTTTCATTGCAGCTTCCTTCTTATCATTCTTTTTTTGAATTTGTTGGATCATCTCAACAATAGAAGAAAGAGTCCTTCCCAGTTCATCTGGGATAGCAGACGATGTAGAGGGAACAGGTTCTGGGTCCGGAACCGATGCAACCGACACCTCGTCGATTTCTTCCTCTTCTACTTGAGGAGCCTGAGACAGCTCCTCCTCCTGACCCTCTCCTAGAAGGTCTTTCTCTGTAGAATCCGACACCTCCGACATCCTATCGTCCAATTGGATGTCTTGAAGGGAGGCCGAGACTTCAGAATCTACCGCATTCTGGGCAGTTGGTATCTCCACCTGAGGCTGAGGAATGACTGCATCAGCTGATGCTTTAGGGAAAAGGTATGCCCTCATCTTCTCATTTGGAAGGTAGGGGCCTGAGGTGTTTTTCTGAAAACCCCTCACCCAGGTTCGTAACTTTTCCCTGGCAGCATCCCTTGACTCCGTCGACTTAGGATTGTCAAAAGCCTCGGTAATCAGGTTAGAACATACTGTACAAACCTGAGGGTCCCAATACCGGAGATCACCTCTGGAGGCTGCGCATGCTGCGTGCCTCCTGCAAAACTGATGTCCACAGAAGTACTTACTGCGGACATTGCAGAATACACTCCCGCACTTCGGATGGTCCTCCTGTAAAGAGAAGAAAAATCCATGAGTATCAAGTGAAGGCTTTTCACTTGTGTTGAAACATGTAGCTTACACAGTAAAGCTATAAAAGAAAGAAGGAAAGGCACATACTTGTATTTCCTGCCCAGCCAATTGCTGTAACCTCCCAAAATATTAAAACTAAGGTTAATTCGTTTCTGGAATACCTTAGGTAATTTCCTAAACGGAAATTTAAGGTGTAGCTCACACCTTGAAATAAAGTTTTAATATACGGGATAGAATGAATACAGAAAGAACTCACTTTCCATATATTGTACGGTCTCAACAAAAGGCTGTACAAGATAACATTAAGTATGTTGGAAGAACTTTAGTGTTACAACAAACTCTGTACTGTAGTATATTAATGCAGTGTGTACTACACTACAAATATAGAAACCACTGTACATCGCATGCTGCTGTGCCGGCCAGCACATGTCGGCATGTGCCGGCCGGCATTTACCCCCGTATAGTTCAAAGATATACTACCTTTGATTAATAGTCGGCAGGTCACTGGTGTGCAAATGTGTGCCGGCCGGCAGCTGAAAACACTAACATCCGTCTGCCGGCCGCTAATCGTTGTGGCCAGCAGATTTCGGGGTGTTTCTCCACTGCCGGCAGGCAAAGGTAGCAATACCCATGCCTGCCGACAGTGGCTAAGAACCAGAGAACTTCCAACTGCCCGGCTGCCGGTTTAAAAACCGGCAGCCGGGGTAGGGCAACAAAACACTAGTAAGAGAAACAGTATGGATGTAAGGTTATAAGGCGGCATTGCCATACAACCTTCCATCCAGAAAGAGTGAACTTATGGAAGGGGAGAATGTAGCATTCAGGCTTCCAAAGAATCCATGGCCTGCCGGACTCTACCGGCAGACATGGAAGGGAGACCAAGGGAGGTCTGGGGTTCACTCTGCAAAGAACAAGGGGTCTCTGCCGGCTGACACGTAATTGCCAGCCAGCAGAGAGCCGAGCTGGTCCTCCATTCTAACATATACTAGGTACGGAAGTAGGACTGCGGCCAAAAGATAATAAAAGAAAGAGAGGTGGGGAAGGGATGAGGGTCCTATAAACTTCGTTCTAGCAAGAGAC
This sequence comes from Palaemon carinicauda, assembly GCF_036898095.1. Classification (NCBI taxonomy): domain Eukaryota; kingdom Metazoa; phylum Arthropoda; class Malacostraca; order Decapoda; family Palaemonidae; genus Palaemon; species Palaemon carinicauda. Next base: position 10,871,074 of record NC_090726.1, on the reverse strand, counting down.
ACACTCAGCAGTTAGGGAAGCTCATCCTAACCTAGAGTTGTCTATTAGGGAGGAAGACTGGCAATACTTGCTATCCTCCTCCCAACCAGAACAAAGTTAGGTGAAGTTAATTCGCCGGGCAACGGAGAAAACTCATTCTCCAGCCCGAGAAAAACAACACAGGACAGTCTGCTAGACCACTAGAGGAAGGAATCATCTCATACAGAATCCTTCAGACGTGAACTAGGGAAGCAAAGCTTCCTGTATCCGCCCCTAACCTAGCAAAGGAGACTCATTCTCTATGCTAGGAAGAAGCAGACCACAAACTAGAAACTCTGATGTTCTGCCCTAACCCAAAAAACCAGTCACTCTGGTTATCAGGTCAGGACAGACATATCCTAGTATAGTTATACCTGAATTATTATACAGATAGAACTGCTAGGATTAAGCCTAAGGCTTACTCAGAGGGAGAGAGAGATTGAACCTAGCCTCCGGAGGAGAAAAGAACAATCATGGATGTGCGAAAGTATACCACTGTACCTAGGATACTAGCCTAGGTGCGGTGAGAATCGATTACCTAATTCACCGAAACTCTCTCGTATACAATCTTGGAAAGAACATTCAACAATATCTTGCATGTATAAAATATTTGCCTAATAGCTTCAATAATATAATACTCGGAAAAACTTATATCATGCATGAAAGTACTAGGGCCCGACGCCTAGGCTACTAAGCCTCGCGAAGGGCAAGATCAGTTACCTATATCACCAAACTAAAAACTAACGGCAATATATAAGTCTTAGAGGAGCTAAATAGCTAGATTATTAAAACATAAAAAACCGGGAACGTCACTCTAGCTAACTAAATGACCCATAGCGAGCGATAGCATCCAGGATGCCTCCGGTAGGCAACAGCTCTTGTTTACGTTAATATCACTTTTGATTTAATTCAAAACGACAAGAGCTTACATTTATACACAGTAAATATAATACTCAACTTTCCAGAGGCAGCAGAGGCCGGAGAAGTCATCAAAATGTTGAATTAAATCCAAAATAACGAGAGAACACAGGGAAAACACCGAGAAGTAGAGCTACATGAAAAGGAATGGAGAGGGCGCTAACACCTGCATCATATACACACTGGAAACGGAATAGGAGAGATGCCTTATGAGCGGCTCTCTTTTCATTCTCGTTACAGATTCTTGTCACTGTAACCCCTCGAAGCATTAATACTGTTCTGGGTGAAGATAGCTATGTGACGTGTCAAGAATACGTCCTCTTATATTATACGATATCCCTGTGAGATTATTTAGGGATATTCGCTCCAGGAGTTAGAATTCTGGATACCTTAAGGTAAAATTCTCTGGGAATATCACTGTAGTCAAATATACCTTAGGAAGCTACCTTTTAGGATCTTCCATCAGGACGACATGGCCTGAGCCCAAAAATGTATGTATATATCACTCTCAGACTACTACTAACGCTTGGCTATCAAATATGGCTGCTGCATTTGCGGATACACACACACACACACACACATATATATATATATATATATATATATATATATATATATATATATACATACATATATATATATATATATATATATATATATATATATATATATATATATATATATATATATATATATATATATATTTATTGTATCACCCATGCCTCGTCTAATTGCTTCAACTAAAAATGGAAAGAAATTAGTGGATGATGTAAACTATATGCATGATAAACACAAAACTAATAAAGATGGTTCCAAGCAATATTGGCAGTGCGAAAATAGGTTGTGTAAAGTCCGTGTACACAGCTATTTCACCTCTCACAAAATGTTTACAAACAAGTTGTAACAATAGGTTTTAAACAGCAATATCACCAGTATGATAATTTTAGTTTAAAAGTGAGATGTTTATCCGCACTTGCTTTCCTTCCCATTGACGATGTTATTAATGGCTTCGAGGAATTAACTGATGACGACGATTTTCCCCAAGAGCTTGTTTCATATTTTGAAACATATTATATTGGAGGAGTGAGAGGTCGTGACCAACGAAGGCAAAAAGTCGAGCCAGTCTTCCCTATTCGTTTATGGAATGTTCATGAACACACTAAAAATGGTATGCCACGCACCAATAACTATGTTGAAGGATTTCATAATGCACTAAGAACATCTGTGACAAATGTGTATCCTAATATTTGGTCCCTTATAACTGCTTTAAAACATGAAGAGGCTCTCAGTGCAACAAGACTTGCACATCTCAATCGTGGAGACAGCGTAACCCCCCCAAAAATATACAGAGACGCCAATCAGCGTATAAGAAAATTGTTAGAACAGTCCTCTATATTGGCCTTGGAACAGTATGACCCTGCAAATAAAATCCAATATCTTCGTGGCATTGCTCGTAACATTAAACATTTTTAACTAGATAATATTGTTGCTTGTCTCATTTTTTATTAATACTTGTATCTTTTTTACAAAATATATCCTTTTAGTCTGTATAGTTTTTTATAGTTATAATATATATATATATATATATATATATATATATATATATATATATATATATATATATATAGTGGTATCGAAATGACCGGTAACGAAAAATCCTAGTCACAAAATGTCCAGTAGCGAAATGTCTGGTATCAAAATGTCCGGTATCAAAATGTGCAGTATCAAACTGTCCTAGAACCCCTGGTGGTACCTACTGCAAAGATAAGGATTGTGTTTAAAAAAAGTACTATATCAAAGATTTGTCTCTCCTGAACCTCAAAAATCTTAAACATTCTAGTCAACATATAAAAACAAGTCTATTATACAGTATGTATCATACATGACTTCATCGAAACAGAAAAAAAATCATGATTATTTCAGGAATGGAATGATTTTCAGCAATTTATGGTTTTAGCTTTCATTATAATTTCATCTTCTCCCAATTTGTGCAGAGAAGCAAATTAATCTTTGATAAAAGTAAATTATGCGTTTTTTTTTTTTTGTTTGAGGAATAAAAACTCTATTGATCGCCCATTGAAGAATTAAAAGTAAAATATCGATATGTCATTCAGGTAACTGTGGGAGCATGGAATGAGTTGCCGGTGTCTCTCGCCTTTATTTAAAGTTATGAAAAGATTTATTGATGACAGAGCAAGAAGGGAGGCGTTGAGAGTGTAAATGGGAAGGGAAAAGGGCAAGGGTAAGGTGTATGAGCACCTTTAGGAAGGGGAGAGAGAGAGAGAGAGAGAGAGAGAGAGAGAGAGAGAGAGAGAGAGAGAGATAATATTCCTTCATCTTATTTGCTAATAATAAACGCCCACTGCTTTAGAGAGAAATTTCATCATCTTATTTACCAGTGGCAAACGTCAACTTATTAAGAGAGAGAGAGAGAGAGAGAGAGAGAGAGAGAGAGAGAGAGAGAGAGAGAGAGAGAGAGAGAGAGAGAGAGAGAATATTCCTTCATCTTATTTGCTAATAATAAACGCCCACTGCTTTAGAGAGAAATTTCATCATCTTATTTACCAGTGGCAAACGTCAACTTATTGAGAGAGAGAGAGAGAGAGAGAGAGAGAGAGAGAGAGAGAGAGAGAGAGAGAGAGAGAGAGAGAGAGAGAGAGAGAGATATTATAATCGATGCAAAACTGTTGTCATTATGATTGGTAAAAAGCGATGAAGAGTAAAAAAATCATGAGTCATTTACCTTCTCGAAAAAAACGAGGTAATTGCTTTGATATATTTTAATCACACTTGGCAAATCAAAAAGTAAAATGACATTTTGATTTATATCTAAAGCTTTTATGATGCTATAAGTCCAAGTGCCGCAACAGGGAAAAATAGCCCAGTGACGAAAGGAAATAATGAAATGTATAAACTATATGAAAAACCCTCTAAAGAAAGGCAATAATAAAGCTGTCTTAATCCTAAGCTGTCGTTGATAAATATATGCTAATGGCGAAGTTGAAAAGATATTTCCTTATTTCTCTCCTTATTTTGAGGTCATTATTTTAGGCTAATGATAAAAACAATGAACCAATATATATAAATCTTTATATTTATGTTGTTTGAGAAATCATCCACATAGGTGAAATTATGGATCAGACAATTTTGGCATTGTTAGGTAATTGTGAAAATATTAAGCAGTGATAAGTTGGTAAACGTGCACATAATTACAATTTAGAATATGATCTTATATAAATCTAATATATTCTATTCTGTGCAATTGCTTTCTGGTTATCAAAATTGATGATAATAATAATAATAATAATAATAATAATAATAATAATAATAATAATAATAATAATAATAATCAAACAGACATCTTTCAAACTATGTCTGTCATTCCTTTTATGCTAACCTTTTTTGAGTTCATTGCAAAGAGATACCATTTGAAATAGTTTATCAATATGTCCTTCCCTCTCATGTTGAATAACAGCAATTACTTTTTATTTAAATGTTCATAAACAAAATGGTTTTATGAACGTATTTATTCCTTTTCGAACTTCCAGTTCACCGACTCGTTTCCATGGATACAACAGCTGCCATTGACTGAAGTAACAAGTAAATCTTTTTACGTTAAAGAGACGAGAGGATCTGGTTGACAGTTCCAATAAACTTTCTATTCCATATAACTTCTTCTCGTATTGACATTGATTTTACCATTAGGAAACCCTACCTTTGCGTTTTGGTAAATTTTACTACCATTAATCTCAAGTAAATTGCCGTTTATGACGTTGACTTTAAAAAGAATATTATATAATTCTCATTCATCATAATTTTAAAGTACGGACAGATCATGTTTGATATTAAATCATTCTGAAAATTCGACGCATCCATTACGATTGAAATATAATTAGAAATAGTTATTATGTTCCGAGAAAGAGTACATTGTTGAAAATATCCATAATTTTAATCGAAAATTCTCCGTAAAAATATTACTGTTCTTAGCCGTATTTCAGTAAAATACGGGCGACCGTAATTTTATACTATTTTGTTATTATCTTTTACGGGTTGGTGACCGTAATATCCCTCATTTACGTCAATGTATCCGTTTTTAAAACGGTAAAACTCCTGGAATAAATGTAGCCAGACATTTACCGTTTTTTTAATGGAAAATTTTAACCGTATATTTCAAGAAGAATAGATTGCTGTGGAGAAAAATTAGTATTATAATAGGTAAATAATGAAAATGGTAGACGTAAATATATATAGAATGATAGAAGATTTTGAAAGAAACCATGCATTACCGAATAAAAGAAAAATATTTGCAATAATCGTGATTAAGATTGAGCGATAAAACTACCAAAAGTTTAATGATTGTGATGAATTAACGGAAAGGTGACATGGAAGAACGTTTTAGATTAATGATATGTCACAAGTTTCTCTTATAAAAAAAGACAAAAGAAGAGGTTTATGATAGTGGAAAAAGAACGTATATTTTGCACGTCTTATCAAGGAATCTTGAAAACTTCGTCCTTCAAAAAAAAAAAAAAAAAAAAATACATATATATATATATATATATATATATATATATATATATATATATATATATATATATATATATATATATATATATATATATATATATAAAAGATGCAAGTAATAAATTGATTTCCTAGGATTTCTTTTCCTTTAACGACTATTTAACATTGCTAATACCAGCTGCCGTATCAATATTTTACCAAATCCTGTTCCACAAATAAC
>NC_090726.1:10850394-10857894 GCF_036898095.1 Palaemon carinicauda | reverse complement strand
TAAATATATATATATATATATATATATATATATACATATATATGTGCACATAAATTATCTATATATATGTATATATGTATATATATAAATATAGGAATATATATATATATATATAAAGTATATATATATATAAGTATATATATGTACAAATATGTATATATATATATATATATATATATATATATATATATATATATATATATATATATATATATATATATATATAGGCCTATATATATAGATATATATATATATATATTTATATATATATATATATATATATATATATGTATATATGTATGTATATATATACGTATATATATATGAATATATATGTATATATATACATGTGTATATATATATACATATATATATATATATATATATATATATATATATATATATAAATTTAGTATTATGTAGGTTTGTTGTTCTATGGTAGGTGTGTGAGGTATCATCGTTTTCGGCACGTTAGCGTAATTATTTTTGCACATTATTTTTCTCCCCTCGAAAATAAATCAAAATACTGTACCTACTGCCACAAAAATCACTCGTGTGTCTCCTTTGACAATATATCAGTTTCCCATCACATATATTTTCCATTTTTCACTTCCGATGATTCCAACAACGACTAAAGCCCTCACGATGAAATATTCATATCAGAAAAAATGAAACGATAATTCCTTAGTGAATTTCACTGGAAACTTTTGAAAAGAGTTTCATCGTTGTTAGAAAATGTCGCTTTTTATCTCGCTCATAATTAGAGATAATACAGTTAATAGACTGTTGACTCTAGGCAAACAAGTAGAGTGCTTACCTGGCGATAAAGCCGGGAAAGAATTTTCATTCTTTTCCAAAAAGATTTTTAAGTTTCATCATCCGGGATAACTAATTTTCACCATTCAGGGACGTTACCTGCCAAATAATAAGCTGGGTTTTATATCATTTGGTGGAGACAAATTCGGGAATAATTACTGTAATTATTTTACTTGGAATAGGCCTTTTAATACAAACTGATATCACACATAACCTAGAACGAATGAAGATAACACAAAAATAAGCAAAGGGAACTTTAAAGATATAAAATGATAAATGAATAAAGGAGAAGGGTTGTGGTTGCCGACGTGGTAACGTCCCTGACTGGTGAACGCCAGACTGGGATTTAAGTTCCGCTCAGACCCCTTAGTTTCTTTGGTTGCTGCAACCTTACCATCATTGTGAGCTAAGGATGGGGGATTTGTAGGTCTATCTGCTGAGTGATCAGCAGTCATTGCCCGGCCCTCCTTGGTCCTAGCTTGGAAGGAGATAGGGCTTGGTTTCTGATCATATGTGTATGTGGTCAGTCTCTAGGGCATTGTCTTACTTGAAAGGGCAATGTCACTATTCCTTGCCTCTGCCATTCATGAACAGCCTTTAAACCTTTAATAATTAATGTTAAGGTGTTCCGGATAACCAGGAAACTCTTTAATATTTGGCTCAAATTCTCAGATGTCAACATCTGCATTCAGTAATCTTCATGTTATGGTTAATGGACTTTTAAGTTTCGCTGAAGATTAATCATTTTCGCATGTTGCAAATTAAACAAGATTAAAATGAACGAAGACAACCATTTAATACTTAGAAACACTACCTCATTTTTAATCATATCTGTCTGTGAATAAACATATCTTTGAAAAATACATTTACAAATGGACATTTTATGTCATATGAATAAATTTTTAATTTATGTTGCTAGAATCTAAAGATTATTATGATACCGCATTCTTTCAAAAAGAGATATAATAATCTTAAAGTTCTCATTTGCACTCCTACCGTCCCCTTTCTTCTTCTTCTTCTTCTTCTTCTTCTTCTTCTCCTCAACCCGAAATATCGTCCACGGCGACCTCAATTGCTTGATATATTTCCAATGGAATTTAGTTTTCCTTCCAGCGATAATTGCTCCTTTCCTGTCCACAATCCACTGATAGGAGATTGAGGCGACATTGCAGCCACAGCGCTTCCCCAATTGGAGGGGACAGAAGAAAGTTCGCCAATTAGAGGGGACAGAAGATAACCACAAAGGCGCACTCAAGTCTTTTGTGACATGAATCACCTGTGGAGAAAACAGAAGATTTCTCGCAGGAACCTGTCTTCTGCTGCCGCCAAAAGCTGAAGCCTGGATTCCAGGAGGTCCTAATATCCTTCCAGAAGACCGATGCTATTTTGGAAGCGTCATCTGCTGCGGGTCCTTTCTCCTTTTCGCAGGAACAAATCTTTTCCTTGGAAATTTTCTCTCTGGCTTCGCAAGAAAGAAGGCAAGCGAAGGGATCTGGGTGACGTTTAAGATTTCAATGGCAGTATCTCCCAGTCACTTTAATTAAATCCTCTTGTGCGATAAAAAGGATGAAGAATAAAGATTGATAGGCCGATCGAACAAACTAACAAACTATCTTTTGCTATCAATCTTTATCTTTTATATTCGTTAGATAATTTGAGGTCGACTAATATAAAACATATATTCAATAGCAATTCTATTATTTCATATAATTTCTTAATTATGAAATAAAATGCCACTAGTTAAACATGTGATTCCCTCCAACATTATAATGTTCTTTGCTATTTTCACTGCTTTTCAAAACATAAAGATCGCCCAGTTCTCACCAGCTATACACACACACACACACACACACACACACACACACACACACACACACACACACACACACACATATATATATATATATATATATATATATATATATATATATATATATATATATGTATATATATACACACACACACACACATATATATATATATATATATATATATATATATATATATATATATACACATATAATATTTACAAAAATTATATTAGGCCAACTATAGATACAGTTAGAGTTTAATCATCCAAGAGAGCCGACAGGCTTTAGAAGTCTGTATTCAACAACTGAACATATCCGTGTAGCCTAATTATTCAACTAATGGTAAAATCAATAGAGTATGACAAACCATCATATTTGCCATTTATATGATATAAGGAAGCTTTTGATTCTGTCAAAACTTCAGCATTAATGAAAGCCCATCAAAGATAAGAAATAGATGAAGCTTATATTAGAACTCTTGATGATATCTCTACGGGAAGTAAAGTAATCCTAGAATTACATAACGATAGTGTAAAAATTCTGATTGAGGAAGGAGTTAGACAGGGAGACCCAATTTCTCTTAAATTATTCATAACATATCTAAAAGGAGTTTTTGAAAATGGAGGTTGGGAAACTAGGAAGTAATATTAATGGGAAATACCTTATCAACTTAATATTTGCAAATGACATAGTTCTGTTTAGTGAATCATGGGAGGAATTGCACAAGATGATAGAAGATTTGAATAGAGAAAGCAGAAATGTATGACTGAAAATTGATATGAATAAAAGTAAGATAATTTTTAGTGAAAATGCAGAGGGACAACAAATAAGATTTTAGATGAACCTCTAGAGAATATTAGTATATGTACGTACTTATTACTTACTTTTACATTTAGGGGTTTATTTCTCGCCCTCCATCAGACACTAAGAGTCTGTTCAGGCGCGCCTTGATGTGCAAAAATAATTTCTTATCAGTTTATGTTTTGCTCTGTATCTTTTCAGTTATTCGCTAGCATTTGTACTCAGGCTTAATAGTTTTCAGATCACTATTATAACACTTTCCAAAGAGATAAGTCTTCAGGTTTTTCTTGAAAGCTGCCACATTTTTGCTATTCTTGACATCAAGTGGAAGGTCGTTGAAGAGTCTTCGTGCAGCATAACAAAACGTTCTTCCTCCTATTGCATGATTCACACTGATTTCGATTAGTCTATGTGGGTCATCGGCCTGTCTAACTGTTACAGCAGCGCTGGTAGCTTGAGGGTAGGGGACCAAGCAATCACGGAGATATTTAGGCTTATCACTTGTAAGTGCTTTGTGAGTCAACAAACAAATCTTAAATTCAATTCTAGGTTTAATAGGTAACCAATGTAAATCGATCAGTGCAGGAGTTATTCTCTCCCGAAATTTAATGCCTTTTATCAGTCTAGCCGCCCGGTTTTGCACATTTTGAAGCTTTCTTAGCAGTGTATTGGGCAATTTACAGTACAGAGAATTGTAGTAATCAAGCCTTGATATTATGTGACTCATCACTAAAATTTTTGTACTGCCCTCTGTTAAATATTTTCTAATAAATGCTATGTTTCTCAAGTGATAGTTACACACTTTCACTGTGTTCACTATTTGATCCCTCATTGACAAATTACAATCTATCAGTACACCCAAATTTTTCACCACAGGCACAATCCTAACATCAGCGTCACCAATTTTTATACTTTGAAATAACTGGTAATTCTTCAAAGCCACCTTTGTACCAAAAAATATACATTTTGTTTTATCATCATTTAATTTAAGCTTTTTCCTCTGCATCCATGTTTTAATTTCAGTCATTATCTCATCAATTTTCCTCTTTGTATCTTGTGTTGCTGAAATCGAAAGGTAGAACTGAGTATCATATGCATATAGTTTAAAGCCCACTTTTTGTTTTTTCAAAATATGTGATAGCTCAATAGTATATATGTTGAAGAAGATAGGGCCCAGAACACTACCCTGTGGTACACCTTTCGTAAGAATTCTCTCACTAGATCGGTTTACGGAAACTTCTACAATAGTCTTCCTGTTCGTTAAGTAGCTTCGTAAAAATTCTAGTGCTTTCTCAGTCACTCCAATGGACTTTAAGTTGTCAAGTAAGTACTCGTGCACAACAGTATCGAAAGCAGCACTAAGATCTAACATAATCAATATTCCACACTTTCACCCATCAAGAAGACCTATCATATCATTCATTATTGAGCATAAGGTAGTTTCTATAGAGTGATTAGCTCTGTAGGCCGATTGATTTTCCGGGAATACATCTAACTCATCAATATGCGCCCATAATTGCTCACTTATGATTTTTTAAATAAGCTTCGACATGTAGGATGAATTTGAAATGGGCTTATATAAATTTAGTTCGTTTACATGACCTTTTCCTTTGTATATTGGTTTGATCAACGCAGTTTTTTCACAGCTAGGAAAACTGGATTGTGATATACTTGGGTTAATTATATTTAGGTAAATATTATATACAACTTGCTTGTTTGGAGCTTCACAGGGTCGTTTCCACAATATGTAGTCTTCATCTCTCTCATAACCTTTAACAAGTCACGCATATTTATTTCCTTAAATTTTATTAACTTCTTACCTTCCTTCACTGGCATAACTGACTGTCCTTCTAACTGATTTTTGGGGTAACCTCTATAAATTTTATCAATTTTTCCATTGAAGAATATAGCAAATTTCTCTGCACAGACATTTTCAGGCAAGACATATTTTTTCTTTAGTCCCATCAAATCGTCGAGGTTTTTGTGAAACTCCCTCATGTTAATAGTTTTTTTTTACTTTCGCCGTTGTAGAATTTTCTTTTTTTTCTTTCTAACAGGGTGTTATAGTCATTTCTGGCCTTATTATATAGATTTTTGGCTTGTGAGGATTTGGCTCTTTTCCATCTACCTTCTATCTTACGTCTATGTCTTTTTGCCGTTAATATCTCACTATTATACCATCTAACATTTTCGTGTACAACTATTTGTTCTTTATTTTGGTATAACACCCAACAGATTCTCTATCTACCATATGTTCACATTGTATGTTCTCACAAGACATTTGCGCTACACTAACTTCAATAAAATTCTCAGCATAGAAATTTTCCCGTTTCCTATATGTGATCCATTTCTTCAATACTCTGATGCAATTTATATTAACATCAAAAGTGGTGAGTTTGTATTTTTGAGATCTCAAGTCTGGTTCAACTTCAAGGTTTCTTATTAGGTCAGAATCTTTCCCACATATGACCAAGTCGAGTGTTTGACCACCTAATTACGTTGATACCAAAACACTGTTTATTAAATTAAACTTCTCAAATACTTCCTTGAGTTCTTTAGCCTTATTATCATTTTCATCATCTACTCAACAATTAAAGTCTCCACCAATTAATTTATTTTTAATATCGTCCATCACACCCACAAGAACATTAAATTCTTCAATGAATTTCTTCATATTACTCCCTGGTGGTCTATACAATGATATTATATTCAATACCTTACTGTTTATTGTCAATTTTCAATAGATATATTCAAACATTTCAAAAACCATTGCATTCATGATAGAAACCCTAGAGAAGGTTTTCAACACGAAGACACCCACTCCTCCTCCAATTTTATCCTTTTTTGGTACGTGGTAGAAATCATGAGTACACAGCGTCATCTCCTGAATCTTTGAGTTATCACTAATATTTTCCTGCAGCCAAGTTTCAGTTAATAAGCATAAATCTAATTCCATTTCATTAATAAGATTTCTAATCTTTATGGTTTTATTCCCCACCGATTAAAAATTTATCAGACCACACTTCACCAATGGGCTAGACTCCATGATCGGTTCTATTTTTTTTTTTATCCTGGTAAGCTCCTCCTTATATACTTTACAGTTTTCATCATATGTCTTATGATTCGTATCATTGTAATTTCCCATTGAGCAGTTATGACACTTTAACGTATTAACACTACAATCCGTGGTTCGGTGTTCCTGGCTACACTTGGCACATATCTGAGTCTTGCTACAACTATCGGCAGTATGACCAAATTCCTGGCATTTATAACACTGAAATACATTATAGGAATCATAAATTTTACAGCATCCTCCATACGTGGTATATACTCTATCATCCTTTTTACGGAAAACTTTCCTGATAGTTGGACTACACTATATAATGACATGTGATTTACCGCTTTGTCTTGATTTAAACTTCCTGATCAATTTAATTAAGGTCCTCTTCATTTTCACATATATCATTCAACCATTCATTCTTCTCCTTTATACTAGCAATTATATCATCTTCATTTTCATCAATATTGCAGACCTTGATCTTCGGTTCAAGTAGATCCTTTTTATCCACTTCTACCTTAATGTCATTCTTGACCTTTTCTAAGTAATTTTTAGCCTTTTCTAACCCAACTTTATCCGTAAAATTAACTACCAAGTGGCCTTGTTTAGAGGTTTTGACCTGTTCAACATCCGTGGTTATCTTCTTCATGATTGTTTTCAAGATCTCTGAAGCCTCCATATTTTCCTCCGTAGATTTTATGACCAAAGTATTTTTTTATTTCAGCTTACTTGCATATGCGGTCTTGGTCACATTCTCTTGTTCGTATTCCGTAAGTTTCTCTTTCAGCTCAACAATTTCATGACTCATATAGGTGTATTGAGCAGTTATCATATCCATAATATCTGACATCTGTCATTGTACATTTACCTTCATCTCTTCCATGTTGATGCTTAGTTTCGTCATGTTTTCCCGTGATTGCCTGACCCATGAACCGTTGGGATTTGCAGTCTCAACACATCTTGGACATTTATAAATGATGATCATACTTTGAAAAATCTCACTTGTGCCATTTC
>NC_090726.1:10830394-10845394 GCF_036898095.1 Palaemon carinicauda | reverse complement strand
ATCAAAGACAAAGTCACGAATAAACGCATCTAAAAATAGACAATATTTACATCGTTTACGAAATTGTGGACATAACCTTATAGAAACCGTATAGTCAGACAAAGAATGCGGCACTGATGATAAAATGCCTCTAATATACCTTTATGGTTAGTGGACCTAAGAGAAATATCCTCTTTATGGGGCACATATAGTAAATCGGTGTTTTCTTTTTTCTTTTTCATAAGTTCTTTTCGTTTTTTTTTATCATAAGTATCCTATAACTATTTATTTTGTTTTGTAGGAAATTTTATTATTATTATTATTATTATTATTATCATTATTATTATTATTATTATTATTATTTGTGAAAGTACAACAATTTCGAAGATCGTGCTTATTTTTAAACTGGAGTACCGTGAATCTTTTTTTAATGTTAAAACTAAGCTTTTATGTATACCAAACTTTATTAATTTAAATATAGGTTACATATTATAGGATATGGACCATTCTTGTTTAGCACAAGAATCAGAAAACATTTTATATATTTGGCATTTGCACTGTAATATTAAAAGTCCCATCCAAGAAAATAAATTGACTTTTGACTTTGCTTAAAAAGGAAAATAGTTTTGGCGTAGATATCAGTCGTAAGATTATTTTATGTTACCAGCTTAGGTTTAATGACACTGTTTACACCCGATAATCCTTGATAGAACTACACTAGAGGTGATTTAGATATATTTCATTACATGTGATTTACAAATATTTCCAGCTTACACCAATTCACGCCTTTATTTGTACATTCAACGGACCAATATTGGACGTTCCTAACAATGTGAACCACATATCAGTGTCACTCCCAAGGAATAACACATGAAGTCTTGATTTATGGGCTAATAGTTGTCGTTCACTGAAAGCTATATAGAAATCTACAAGCTTACATTTGGGTCTCTCAGTCTCTCTACTTGACAGTTGAAATCATGTAAAAGGTAAGAAGTGGTGTACTGAAAAAGTGAATATTGTTTGAAAATATTATTCAAATGACGTTGTTAGCTGTTATCATTAAATAAAAAGGCAATCCAATAAGCCCCACTTTGAACGTATAAACACACACACACATATATATATGTATATATATATATATATATATATATATATATATATATATATATATACACATATACATATATATACATATATACATATGTACATATATACATATATACATATGTACATATATACATATATACATATGTACATATATACATATATACATATATACATATATATATATATATATATATATATATATATATATATGCTTTATTCTAATTACAATTAAATCTACCGTAATTCACTCTAGGTAGGAATCCACTGAGATCACATCATTAAAGTGTTACAAACGTAAATGCGGTAGAGAAAATCAAGATAACGGTAATTTGACAAAGATGATAATGTTTCCTATCAAATAAATGCCAATCAACGAGCCAACGGCCTTTGCGTATCCCACTGGTTGTAATTAAACACCAAAATGATATAAAGTTAACCAACAATCTTGAGCAATGCTATCGGCAACTGGGAATAGGACTGATATCCTTATCAAAGTAATTAGCATGTAAATTTATGTTGAATACAATGCAAGAAAACTGGACAAATTAAAATTCGAAATGGTCTTGGTTTAATTTGGTTTAATGGTGAGGTTTAATTTGTATTATCATTATCATTATCATTATCATTATCATTATCACTATCATTATCATTATCAGGAAGGCTCCAACAGGGAAAAATAGCACAGTGAGGGAAAGAAACTAAGAAGTAATTAAACTACAAGGGAAGAATAAACAATCAAAATAAAATATTATAAGAACAGTAACAAAATTAAATTTGATCTTTCACATATAAACGATAAAGACTTGAATAAAATAAAGAGGAGGAAATTAAGATAGAACAGCATGCCAGATTGTAACCCCCAAGCAAGATGATTATCTTTAAACACTAACAACATTCTATTCTTCATGAAAAATAAATGTAAAACATAATGTCATGTAAAACTAACAATATGAGAAGTATAGCTTTCATAAAGAAAATCTGTAATAAAAGATCCTTATGAAGTATAAAATTGCATATCATGTTTTAAATTGATATATCAAAAATTCATATAATTCAGAGGCTGTCGTTATTCAACCCGAAAATATATGTGAATCTAATTATAGATAACAATAAAAATCAATAGTAAAATGCTACCCAATACCTAATATCTAGAACAGTATACATTAAACAAAAAGTTTACGGGTAAATAAGTCATGTACAGTTGGAATCAAAAGAACGCCGACACACTGGGGAAATCTTTCGTCAGATGTCTCTAGTGTTCCCATGACAAAACCGACAAGGTGTTGCTCTTCTTACAACTACGAAATGGGCGGAGCCTTCTCCAACCTTAGCGAACCAAAGACAGTAAAGGGCTGTCTTAGTTAGTAAAATCATACAAAAGTTACAAATCGAGTTGCCATGTTTCAATTCTTTATTATCAATTGACGTCTCGAATATCCACTGCCAATACAAAACACACACACATTATAAATATATATGTGTGTGTGTGTGTCTGTGTAATACGAATTTTCATGCCAGTTTTTCGGGCCAGGGTTCGATTCCCTGGCCGACCAGAAGCTATTATCTCTAGGCTTGATTTCCCCTTGGTTCTCTGATCCCGAGGTTTAGAGAGAATACAGATATTAAGCGATTATAATATATGGCTTATATAAATATGAAAAACACGTCTAAATGTGCAAAATTTATCATTAAATATATATATATATATATATATATATATATATATATATATATATATATATATATATATATATATATATATATATATATATGCGCGTGTGTGTGTATAGAAATCACAAAAGCTAACACGCAATAAGCATAAAATGATCAAGTATTATAGCCACGAAAGGAAAAATGAAAACAAAAACTCAGTTCTCCTTTTGTGACAATAATAAGTAAAATATATATATATATATATATATATATATATATATATATATATATATATATATATATATATATATATACATATATATATATATATATATATATATATATATATATGTATATATGTACATATACATATACATACATATATATATATATATATATATATATATATATATATATATATATATATATATATATATCTATATATATACACACACACACACACATATATATATATATATATATATATATGTATATATATATATATATATATATATATATATATATATATATATATATATATATATATATATACATATATATACACTTTGATAACTTGAAGAAAAAAGCAGACAACTTAAGAGCTAGGAAATCAGTGGTCTTTATAAAAAACGAAGGAAAAATAGCATTTGGGTCTACACCTCTATAAGCATCAACTTTCATGAAGAGTGTCTTAATTCCATAGTACTTAAATGCTAAACTAGTTAGTTTTGCCTCAGAAAAACAGGAATGGGGAAGATCTAGTTTCTACTTACTGTCTGTTATGGTCAGCTATATCAAAACGTAGTTATACAAAATCCCCTTTAATATTTTATTCCCCCATAAATTAATTTATCATAGAAATTAGCAACATAGTAACAGGTAAGAAAATAATACCCAGCAAACACACACACACATGTATATATATATATATATGTATGTATATATATATATATATATATATATATATATATATATGTATGTATATATATATATATATATATATATATATATATATATATATATATATATATATATATATATATATCGCGTGCGCGCGTGTGAAGGTACCCGGTTCCTATTCTTCCCGTAAGATAACTTTCGTTTTGACGTCCTGATAGCGTATCAATCTTTTAGGGGTCCTGATGAAGGATAATAAACTCTCTCCTCAGAGTATTTGTATGGCCAGTTCCTCTCCTCCTGCCGTTGCGCTTCTTGGTCGAATTTCTTTTTACGAACATCTTGAAGCCGTTTCATAACGACGGAACCCAACTGAACCATTGATCCCTTTGCAATTAAAATATCCTTTTTATAATGACCGTAAGAAGTCTCGTGTCTCAAATTGCCTCTCCTGATGATGATGGCTTAGATTGACCTGCCTATATACAAGGTGGATCACGGCCCATTGTGCTGGCAGCCCGTAAGGGGAACGGAGCGCTGGTTGTATCTTTTAAAAGCTGTTACTTGTGTTGGATGACACGAACACTGATGACAGACAGATGATAATGAGTCTGACACAAAATGACGACCGAAGCTGGAGCCCGAAGTTCAAATCCGGGGCGCAGTAAACCAAAAATCTCCGATCCCAAATCCGTCCCTTCGTCGGTCCTAGATAATTATTTTTCTTATAAGCACGTGCTAACAGGAAGACGTCTAATTGGAGTGTCTCTCCTTAGAAGTTCTTCCTTTTGGAGGAAAAGAAATTACTTCAGATTGAAGAATTTTAGCTTTCTCTGGTCCTACAATGTTCTTTACTTCTGTGTAGTTTCCGCCTTATTCTGCACAATCTTTATTTTTGGATCTTCAACATTATGGACTTTACTTTCTCATTTCAAATCCGCACAATCGTAACGTGATCAACAAAAATAACTAGTTCTCCTTTTCGGATGCTTTATTTCTTCTCTCCCGTTCTCCTTCCTGTCTCCCGCTTCTTCCTGTATTTTCTGTCCGAATCCTTTCAAATAAATCCATTATTAGTCTTGAAGATTCTTGTTTAGCTTTTCATAACTGCCTTCCTGATTCCACTTGTCGTTGATTCCTTTTAGACGATGTATTTTGGTTTCCTTCCAAAGTCCCAGAATCAATAATTCTTTTAACTTTCACCAAAGCATTTTCTGCATCACCCAAATCTTGTTTCCTTTTCATGGCCTCAGAGGCAAGTCGGTGATAAAATCTTGCAAATTTGGGTTTATCAATAAAACGATTAAAACAATTTTTCTATCTTTTCTGACAATCCTGCTCAAGACGAATGACAATTTGAATCCAATTTTGAAATGCACCGGTATTCCCTATTTCTCCTAAAAGACACACTAAGACTCTCTTGGAGCTCTGATAGAAAAGCATTCAACTTTCCTATTGATGAAGAAAAGCAAATTGGAATCGAACAACGAGTTGGGAGAATTTTAAGACTATTTCGGATTTGGTCCTTCAATATTCTCTACTTCTGTGTAGTTTCTACCTTATTCTGCACAATGTTTATTTTTGGATCTTCAACGTTATGGGCTATACTTCCTCATTTCAAATCTGCACAATCGTAAACTGATCAACAAATAATGAGTAGTTCTCCTTTTCAGATACTTTATTTCTTCTCTCCCGTTCTCCTTCCGGTCTCCCTTCTCTTCCTGTATTTTCTGTCGGAATCCTTTCAAATAAATCAGTTATTAGTCTTGAAGATTTTTGTTTTGCTTTTCATAACTGCCTTCCTGATTCCACTTGTCGTTGATCTCTTTCGTCTTAGAAGAAAGAAGTCTTCAAAACAAGAATCTTGAAGACTTCTTCTTTCTCTCCATGAGGAAGAAGTCTTCAAATCAAGAATCATGAAAACTTCTTCTTCCTCATGAAGAGAGAGAGAAGAAGTCATCAAGATTCTTGTTTTTATTTTCATGACTGCCTTCGTGATTCCACTTGTCGTTGATCCCTTTCTTCTTAGAAGAAAGAAGTCTTCAAAACATGAATCTTGAAGACATCTTTCTCTACATGAGGAAGAAGTAGTCTTCAAAATAAGAATCTTGAAGACTTCTTTTTCCTTATGGAGAGAAAGAAGAAGTCTTCAAGATTCTTGTTTTGCTTTTCATGACTGCCTTCGTGATTCCACTTGTCGTTGATCCCTTTCTTCTTAGAAGAAAGAAATCTTCAAAACAAGAATCTTGAAGACTTCTTCTTCCTCAAGGAGGGAAAGAAGAAGTCTTCAAGATTCTTGTTTAGCTTTTCATGACTGCCTTCCTGATTCCATTTGTCGTTGATCCCTTTCTTCTTAGAAGGAAGGAGTCTTCAAAACAAGAATATCGAAGATTTCTTCTTTCTCTCCATGAGGAATAAGTCTTCAAAACAATTAACAGAAAGACTTCTTATTCCTCATGGAGAGAAAGAAGAAGTCTTCAAGATTCTTGTTCTGCTTTTCATGACTGCCTTCCTGATTCCACTTGTCGTTGATCCCTTTCATCTTAGAATAAAGAAGTCTTCAAAACAAGAATCTTGAAGACTTCTTCTTCCTCAAGGAGGGAAAGAAGAAGTCTTCAAGATTCTTGTTTAGCTTTTCATGACTGCCTTTCTGATTTTTTTAAAAATAAGCCAGATACAGGAACTGTCTATTGTTGGCTGGGCGGGGCTGGCCCCCCTCCTGCTAGCCCGGAGGGTCTTCCCCTTCCCGCTGGCAGGGCGGGGCTCCCCCCTTCCCGCTGGCAGGGCGGGGCTCCCCCCTTCTCGCTGGCAGGGCGGGGCTCCCCCCTTCCCGCTGGCAGGGCGGGGCTCCCCCTTCCAGTTGGCAGGCCGGGGCTCCCCCCTTCCCGCTGGCAGGGCGGGGCTCCCCCCTTCCCGCTGGCAGGGCGGGGCTCCCCCCTTCCCGCTGGCAGGGTGGGGCTCCCCCCTTCCCGCTGGCAGGGCGGGGCTCCCCCCTTCCCGCTGGCAGGGCGGGGCTCCCTCCTTCCCGCTGCCAGGCCGGGGGTCCCCCCTTCACCCTGGCAGTGTGGGGCTCCACCTTTCCCACTAGCAGGGCAGGGTTCCCCCATCCCCCATGCAGGGCGGGGCTCCCCCCTTCCCCCTGGCAGGGCGGGGCTCCCCCCTTCCCCCTGGCAGGGCGGGGCTCCACCCTTCCCGCTGGCAGGGCGGGGCTCCCCCCTTCCCCCTGGCAGGGCGGGGCTCCCGCCTTACCCCTGGCAGGGCAGGGCTCCCCCCTTCCCGCTGGCAGGGTGGCGGTCCCCCCTTCCCCTTGGCAGGGCGGGGCTCCCCCCTTCCCGCTGGCAGGGCGGGGCACCCCCTTCTCCCTTGCCGGGCGGGGCTCCCCCCTTACTCTGGCAGGGCAGGGTTCCCCCCTTCCCGCTGGCAGGGTGGGGCTCCCCCCCCTTCCCGGTGGCAGGGCGGGGCTCCCCCCCCTTCCCGGTGCCAGGGCGGGGCTCCTCCCTTCCCGGTGGCAGGGCGGGGCTTCCCCCTTCCCCCTGGCAGGGCGGGGCTTCCCCCTTCTCCCTGGCAGGGTTGGGCTCCCCTTCCCCCTGGCAGGGCGGGGCTCCCCCTTCCCGCTGGCAGGCCGGGGCTTCCCCCTTCCCCTGGGCAGGGCTGGGCTCCACCCTTACCTCTAGCAGGGCAGCCCTCCCCCGCTGAAAGGATGGGGCTCCCCCCTTACCTCTAGCAGGGCAGCCCTCCCCCGCTGAAAGGATGGGGCTCCCCCCTTTCCCCTGTCAGGGCGGGGCTCCCCCTTCCCCCTGGCAGGGCGGGGCTCTCCTCCTACTGCTGGCAGGGCGGGGGCTCCCCCTTCCTGCTGGAAAAATTTATCATATATAAATATACAGTATATATATACTGTATATATATATATATATATATATATTTATCATATATATATATATATATAGATATATATATATATATGTATATATTTATCATATATATATATATATATGTATATATTTATCATATATATATATATATATATATACAGTATATATATATATATATATATGTATATATTGATCATATATATATATATATATATATATTTATCATATATATATATATTTATCATATATATATATATATATATATATTTATATATATATATATATATATGTATATATATAGTATAGATATACTGTATATATATATATATATATATATACTGTATATATATATATATATATATATAGCATCGAATTTATATCCCCAAACTTACATAAAACTAAATTTCAAAATAAATATCATCTTGGGAAACATTACAAGTTCCATTCTCTAGCGACATGATGTTCGTGAAGTGAATCTTTATCCCTCTAAGAGTTGGAATTGTTGAAAGACAAGCAGGCAAAAAAGGAAGTAATAGGAAGTAATAATGTTGTTTCGCGAATAGTTGTCAGATTTCGGTAGGTTTAAATAAATGGATAAATTCCAGGAATTTAGAATGTAGGAAGAACTGATTACATTTGATAAATGCAAATAAATATCTTGTAATTCCAAATTATAAAAGGGCTCAGTGCGCCGGCCAATATTCACCTCGTCTGAACTCTCAAAATTTACGTTTTGGTACAATTATTATTATTATTATTATTATTATTATTATTATTATTATTATTATTATTATTATTATTATTATTACTTGAGGCACGGAGGACACTTTTTCACCTCTGCCTTTTTGTTTGTCACCAACCTAACCCAAAAAGTTACGGGCGAATTTTGACCAACGTACTACAAATATATTAAAAATTATGTATTCAGGCCGAATATCTCTCTCTCTCTCTCTCTCTCTCTCTCTCTCTATCTCTATCTCTATCTCTATCTCTATCTATCTCTATCTCTCTCTCTCTCTCTCTCTCTCTCTCTCTCTCTCTCTCAATGTCATTTAGGCCAGCATAACTCATGCACGGTGTTTTTTTTTATTATTATTTTACATCGAACCATATCTGAAAGTACTTTTTCTTTCACCGGTGACTTGAACAAGACTAATGTCGAAATAATCTAATTGCTTAGCTGCGATACTCCAATAGTTTCCACATGATTTTGCAGATTCATGATATATATATATATATATATATATTCTATTTAAAATAGGAGTTTTTATTATCTTAGGAGCAACATGCATCTTCAAGTCCTTTGAAAAAAAAAGAAAAATAAAAAGAATAAAAAACAATATTCTATAGCACTATATGAATATGGTATTCCTACGTTTTTTAATTGCACACAGCAGAGTCCGAGCAATCTTGCTATAAACGATTACTCAGTTTTCATGGGCTGTTATGCGGTGAATGTTGTTATATTTTCGACTTTGAAAAGTCGGCTTTCCGTAATAAAACTTTTTGAATGGACGATTATCATCTGCAAGCATTGAGTCGAATGAAACCTTGAAAATACTTTTATAACTTTCTTTATCGGGTGATATCAAATGCGAATACCCTCGAAGCATTTTACTCCACTATGTATTTTTGGGATTAGAAGTTCTGTTGACATTACAGAATTATATTTTGCTTTTCGCTAACCAATGCTAACACACACACACACACACACTCTCTCTCTCTCTCTCTCTCTCTCTCTCTCTCTCTCTCTCTCTCTCCTCCTCCTCTCTCTCTCTCTCTCTCTCTCTCTCTCAATATAATATTGATAATTCTACATAAATTCATACGTTGACCTTCTTCTCAAAGGTAGAAGACCCCTGTTTCCAAAAAAATTATTTTTGACACTTTTTTTTTATTATTATTATTGGAAATATCTGCATTGGTAATTAATTAAATTTCTCCTTTTTTCACTTTTATCTTAGACTTGTACTACAGTTACAAGGCCATTTATTTTTATGTATTATTTTGTATAAAAAACACAGAACACTTTGAGCTTTATTTCTCCAGGGAAGGAGTGTGATATATGTTCGTCCTCATAAAAATAAATTATTTATATGGACAGAGAAACATGTTTATTGGGTTATGAAATTTAAAGTAAAATATATTCTGAACATACTTCAACAAAATCACTAAAACTCGCAGTGATGTTCTATCAATTGTATATTATTACAAAATCAATGGAAAATCTTTTGTCATAATGGGGCGCACTATGAAATAATTATGATAGGTGACATTGATTTTAGTATTCCCCATTCCACAAAATTATATCCAATAAAGTTATTTAAGAGACATAAAATTACAGTATAAAAAAGCAGACACATATTTTAGTTATACCAAACTATCACGTAAATTCCAGGGCTGACATAATTACATCATATGGAATTGTGTGATGTTAAGGATTATGAGGCAAACTGCCTTTTGCTCGAGGGACAAATCATATTTTTCAGTTAAATCACAGTTTTTTTTATCTGGTGGTTTGATTTCATGTTAGATTTAATTGCAATTTATTCCGCAGCTGTTCAATGTTTAACGTGAAGTTGATTTGATATCCTGTTCTATGAATCGTAAATGAAAGATTAATACCGACTCTATACTTTATATCACACACATATATGCTATTCACGTATCATATATACATACATATATGCTATTCACGTATCATACACACACACACACACACACACATACACACACACACACACACACACATATATTATATATATATATATATATATATATATATATATATATATATATATATATTATATATATATATATATATGTGTGTGTGTGACTCCACTAACATTAACTTACACTTGCTAAGAGGAAGAGAAATGAGACAGAATAGTGTGCAACGAGTGTACCCTCAAGCAAGAGAACTCTAACCCAAGACAGTGGAAGACTATGACATAGAGGCTATGGCGCTACCCAAGACTACAGAACAATGGTTTTGATATTGGATTGTCCTCCCTAAAAGAAGTTGGAGCCTAAGCACTAAGTGGATATCAGGATTTACCTGGTGAGACCACACACCCATTCCAGCGAAATTTACCCAAGTTCTCGACCCATCAGGTGACTTAATTCATAGTTTTTAATTGTAATAACCTCCAATGAATCAATATCGTTATCAAATAGAATAAAAGTCGACCTCATACTGGAATACTAGTCTTTTCAAATGAAAGGCTTGGTTGCAGTCAATCATGTATATGGCTGGTGTTTATTACGAGGTAATTAATAATTCATTGGAATAATGATTAATAGTTCATCATTATTAGCATTTTCATATTTTCCGACGTACATTGTTGAACTAATATGCTTTTTTCGCTGGAAAATAAAGATTTTTTTCCTCTAAATATAAAAAGAAACTAATAGAATTTACTTCGTGTCTAGGTCTTGAAATTGTTATCCGAACAAAACTTATGATACTTTTTTTTTTCTTTTAAGTTAACTGCTTGTTTTATCATTTAGGGATAACACCATATATATATTTCTTTTTCATCTATTCAAAATGTTATGCTAAAACAGGTCATTTTCTAGACTATTTTATTCTTATTTCGAAGGATATTCTATTAAGCAGGTGGTTTAATGAATATTTTTTTAACAGGCAATAAACTTTCCATTCAAGCATATTACGTTTCTTCACATTTCAACCATCTCTCTCTCTCTCTCTCTCTCTCTCTCTCTCTCTCTCTCTCTCTAATTTCCTTCAACTGCTATAATATATTCTATATACGTATATTAGGTTCGTTGACATTCCACTCCAACAGCCACGTCAGATTACACGCAAAGCAGTTCAAATATCCGACTCTTTTTGAGGAAAATTCATTTTATTTGATGTTGCTTTCCCCTTCTTTTGAACTCTTTTTTCATTATGTCCCAATTAGTTGTTCCCTTCTGTGTGTATAAATCTTAAAACTTTCTCATCGTAAGGGTAGAGGAAGGCTTCTAAAATTACTCTTTTCTTGCAGAACATTTGCAAATCTGACTGATAAAGATATGCTTTATTTATAGCAAGGTTATGATATATATATATATATATATGTATATATATATGTATATATATGTATAATTATATATACATACACACATATATATATATATATATATATGTATTATATATATATATATATACATATAAATATGTATATGTATAGATATGAATATATTCGTTATATATATATATATATATATGGATATAATATATATATATATATATATATATTAATTATCTATTAACAATTATACTTAAAACGCATGTACAATATACGCACATGTATATGTATATGTAATATATCTATATATACATATATATTGTATATATATACATATATATATATATATATATATGTATATATATAAAACTGGATAAAAAAATAGAAAGAGAATTTCCGTTATAAGGTTTTGTCCAAGATTCATTATATCAACAATGGTGTGGTTGATGGTCGTTGAATTATTCCTGGATTTTATCAAAGGTCCCAACTGTGTTTCTTTTTCTTTCTTTCTGTATATTATCAACAGTCAAATTTATGTCATGTGTATCTTATTCTATTTTGCTTTTTCATTTCCTCTTCATAATTTTGGCAAATAAAACAGTTGTAGAAAATGTAAACGTGTTTAATGATAGTTTCTCTTAACAATGATTATTAAAATTAAATTAGCAGTAGCTTCCAGTAATAACGAAATTTATCTAACAAAATACATTTTTTATTAGTGTATATGTTTGCGATGTTATGTGTATTTGAGAGAGAGAGAGAGAGAGAGAGAGAGAGAGAGAGAGAGAGAGAGATCACAACTGCTTCCAATCGGATGCAGTAAAAAACAATGAAACATGAGGGAATAATAGTTTACTTTTTCACTGGATTCCCAGAAAAACGAGGTCATTGGCAGTTAACACATTTAAAATCCAACACTTCCCAAGTGACAAGTTAGAAAGTAAAGATTTTATTGTTACGAATGTAACAGGTGGTTGGTCTCTGGATTACACACGCCCTAACGCCGGACTGAGGAAAAAAATATGACATTCGTTAGGTAACCATTTTTTTCATCATTATAATAATAGGAACCATTCTTATCATAAGCTGTCGTTAGAAGGATCACGTGTTAAGCTTAATATTCGACAGATAATTTATCAAAATTTTCCATTACTTTTCAAGTTAATATTGTCGACCAATATGGCAGTAATTTTAGTGCTCTGGAAGCGTTTCGAATGTTATAAACCCAGTTTGAGTTCGGATCTGGTAGTAATTTTAGTGTTCTGGAAGCGTTGTGAACATTATAGAGGCATTTTAGGGTAAAGATCTTGCAGTAATTTCAGTGTTTTTGGTAGCGTATTAAACGTTATAGAGGCAGTTTCAGTAAATATCCGTCAGCAATTTTAGTGTTCTTGAAGCGGTTTAAAACGTTATAGTGGCAGTTTGAGTAAAGATCTGTCAGTAATTTTAGTGTTTTGAAAGCATTTTAAATGTTACAGAGGCAGTTTGAGTAAAGATTTGGATGTAATTTTAGTGTCTTTGAAGCGTTTTAATCGTTGTAGAGGCAGTTTGAGTAAAGATCTGGCGGTAATTTTGGTGTTCTGGAAGCTTTTCAAACGATACAGAGTCAGTTTGAGTAAAGATCTAGCAGTAACTTTATTGTCATGGAAGCGTTTTAATCGTTGTAAAGGCTGTTTGAGTAAAAATCTGCCAGTAATTTTAGTTTTCTGGGAACGTTCTTAACGTTGCAGAGGCTGTTTGAGTAAAGATCTGGCAGTAATTTTTGTGTTCTGGAAGCGTTTTTAAACGTTTTAAAGGTAGTTTGAGTAAAGCTCTGGCAGTAGATTTAGTGTTCTGGAAGCGTTTTAAACGTTATAGAGGCAGTTTGAGTAAAGATCTAGCCGTAATTTCAGTGTTCTGGAAGCGTTTTACCTTTACATATCTTTATTAATACATTTGATACTTTTGATAGATTGATACATATGAGTTTTATCATTTCTACCTTTAACAAAGGAACATAATTATTATATTTACAAATAAACAAGTTATGATGTGATGGGATATAAATTTAGATTTCAGGCAGAAATTAATAGTTCAAGGAAGAGGCTCTCCTGGTGGTACCTACTGCAAAGATAAGGAATTGTGTTTAAAAAAAAAAAGTTCTATATCAAAGATTTGTCTCTCCTGAACCTCAAAAATCTTAAATATTCTAGTCGACTTATAAAAACAAGTCTATTAAACAGTATGTATCATTCATGACTTCATCGAAAGAGAAAAAGAATCATGATTATTTCAGGAATGAAATGATTTTCAGTAAGTTATGGTTTTAGCTTTCATTATAATTTTATCTTCTCCCAATCCGTGCTGAGAAGCAAATTTAATCTTTGATAAAAGCAAATTATGATTTTTTTTGTTTGAGGAATAAAAACTCTATTAATCACCCATTGAAGAATTAAAAGTAAAATATCGATATGTCATTCAGGTAACTGAGGGACCATGGAATGAGGGCCGGTGTCTCTCGCCTTTATTTAAAGTTATGAAAAGATTTCTTGATGACAGAGCAAGAAGGGAGGCGTTGAGAGTGTAAATGGGAAGGGAAAAGGGCAAGGGTAAGGTGTATGAGCACCTTAGGAAGGGGAGGGATAGAGAGACAGAGAGAGAGAGAGAGAGAGAGAGGAGAGAGAGAGAGAGAGAGAGAATATTCCTTCATCTTATTTGCTAATAACAAACGCCCACCGCTTTAGAGAGAAATTTCATCATCTTATTTACCAGTGGCAAACGTCAACTTATTGAGAGAGAGAGAGAGAGAGAGAGAGAGAGAGAGAGAGATTATAATCGATGCAAAACTGTTGTCATTATGATTAGTAAAAAGCGATGAAGAGTAAAAAAAATCATGAGTCATTTACCTTCTCGAAAAAAAACGAGGTAATTGCTTTGATATATTTTAATCACACCTGGCAAATCAAAAAGTAAAATGACATTTGGATTTATATCTAAAGCTTTTATGATGCTATAAGCCCAAGTGCTGCAACAGGGAAAAATAGCCCAGTGACGAAAGGAAATAAGGAAATGTATAAAGAAACGCAATAATAATGCTGTCTTAATCCTAAGCTGTCGTGATAAATATATGCTAATGGCGAAGTTGAAAAGATATTTCTTTATTTCTCTCCTTATTTTGAGGTCATTATTGTAGGCTAATGATAAAAACAATGAACCAATATATATAAATATTTATATTGATGTTGTTTGAGAAATCATCCACATAGGTAAAATTATGGATCAGACAATTTTGTCATTGTTAGGTAATTGTGAAAATAGTAAGCGGTGATAAGTTAGTAAACGTGCACATAATTACAGTTCAGAATATGATCTTATATAAATTTAATATATTATATTCTGTGCAATTGCTTTCTGGTTATCAAAATTGATAATAATAATAATAATAATAATAATAATAATAATAATAATAATAATAATAA
>NC_090726.1:10820394-10825394 GCF_036898095.1 Palaemon carinicauda | reverse complement strand
CTTCTCTATTTAATCATGTCAGGCTAGGACGAATAACACTTAGATTACGTGAGGCAAATGTAGTAACTGAGTACTCATTAAGTATTTATTACCAATTCTTATTACTCATGTGGTAACGTCCCTGATTGGTGATCGCCAGACTGGGGTTCGAGCCCCGCTCAAACTTGTTAGTTCATTTGATTTCTGCAACCTCCCCATCCTTATGAGCTAAGGATGGGGGTTGGGGGGGGGGGACGGTTTGAGTGAGCCTATAAGTATTTCTGCTGAGTCCTCAGCAGCCATTGCCTGGCCCTCCTTTGTCCTAGCCTAGGGGGGAGAGGGGGCGTGGGCGTTGATCATATGTATATATGGCCATTCTCTAGGGCATTGTCCTGTTTGATAGGGCAATGTCACTGTCCCTTGCCTCTGCCTTTTATGAGCGGCCTTCAAACCTTTAAACTCATGGTTTTGCCGTTTATAGGTATTTGAATGTCAGTATGTGTATTACCAAACACGCACATACACACAAATTGTATCATTGTCAATCTTCAGACGAGGGGAAAGGAATAGCTATTGTTATTCGACCTAAATTCACTTATAGAACTATCAGCCACAGCATCATTAATGGATAATTATTCACTTTCGTCCCTAATCAAAGGGAATTAGTGTACCTTTGCCAATTAATGGATTAGATGAATATATCTTGCTAGTACCATAATTCTAGACTCAAGTTTATATCAATTCCGTGTCTCTGCTGAATATTGTTAGCAGTGTTGCATTTTAACACATTAGGTCTGATGGAAAAAAATCGCATTCTTAATTAGGATATTTTCATCATTCGAATATCTTCATCGTTAAAAGAAAAACAGTAAATTTAATCGGAAATTCTCAGTAAAAATATACTGTTCTCAGCCGTATTTCACTAAAATATAGGCAACAGTAATTTTTACCTTACTGTGTTATTATCTTTTACGAGTTGGGGACCGTAATATCACTCCTTTACGTCAATATATTCGTTTTTATAACGGCAAATGCCTGAGAAGTTTTATTCCAGGATTTTTACCTCAATTTTTTAACAATGTTCTTAATCTTCCTAAATATCTATTTTTTTCTAATGTGATTTGAATAATTTAATTTATTTTCCCCAAAACGTGACGTATATTCATTGAAAAATTTTTGTTCCATGTTACAGTTAAAAAGTCAACTATAGCAAAAAATTTTAAAGAAAGATATTTATACATCATTTATAATATATTCAACCAAATAACGTATCTTGTAATTTCCTTCTGATTTCATTCTGAAATCTATTCGTTCTTTAGCCCACTGTAACGCCTTTTCTTCTCCCCAATTTTCTGTTGTCTAACTAAATAATTTTTAACATTTTACATATGTGTATAATCACCTTTTCTGTAATGTAATTAGAAATGATTATTAATTTTCTTCAACGAATGATTTTTTTTTTGCGCCTCCCATTGATATTTCTGTTCTTTCAAAATCTCTCTTGAAGATTTATTTAGGAATTTTACAAGGTCTTCATCTACCTTTTCCCACTCTGCCTTCAATAGTATATCAGAGCTTATCTTTTATATCGTTAATTTAGCTTTAAGACATTGATTATCAATTTGTTTTCTTCAATTATTTGACGTCTCAGATACACAAATACACACACATAAACATATATATATATATATATATATATCTATATACACACACACACACACACACACACATATATATATATATATATATATAGATATATACATACACATCTCTCTCTCTCTCTCTCTCTCTCTCTCTCTCTCTCTTTATATATAAACATATATGTATATATATTTTATTTATATACATATGTATATATATATATATATATATATATGTATATGTATATATATGTATATATATATATATATATATATATAAATGTAGTATTATATGGGTGTGTTGTTTGATGGCAGGTGTGTGAAGTGTCATCGTTTTCGGCACGTTAGCGTAATTATTTTTCCATGTCATTTCTCTCCCCTCGAAAATAAATCAAAATACCGCACCTACTGTCACAAAAATCACGCATGTATCTCCCTTCACAATATATCAGTTTCCCATCACATATATTTTCCATTTTTCACTTCCGATGATTCCAACAACGATTAAAGCCCTCATGATGAAATATTCATATCAGAAAAAAGGAGACGATAATTTCCTAGTGAATTTCACTGGAAACTTTTGAAAAGAGTTTCGTCGTTGTTAGAAAATGTCGCTTTTTATGTCGCTCATAATTAGAGATAATACAGTTAATAGACTCTTGACTCAAGGCAAACAAGTAGAGTGCTTACCTGGCGATAATGCCGGGAAAGAATTTTCATTCTTTTTCCAAAAAGATTTTTAAGTTTCATCATCCGGGATAACTAATTTTCACCAGTCAGGGACGTTACCTGCCAAATAATAAGCTGGGTTTTATATCATTTGGTGGAGACAAATTCGGGAATAATTACTGTAATCATTTCACTTGGAATAGGCCTTCTGATACAAACTGATACCACACAACCTAGAACAAAGGAAGATAACACAAAAATAAGCAAAGGGAACTTAAAAAAAATAAAATGATAAATGATTAAAGGAGAAGGGTTGTGGTGGCCGACGTGGTAACGTCCCTGACTGGTGAACGCCAGACTGGGGTTTAAGTTCCGATCAAACCCCTTAGTTTCTTTGGTTGCTGCAACCTTTTCATCCTTGTGAGCTAAGGATGGGGCTGTACTGTAGGTCTATCTGCTAAGTGATCAGCAGTCAATGCCTAGCTCTCCTTGGTCCTAGCTTGGATGGAGAGAGGGCTTGGTCGCTAATCATATGTATATATGGTCAGTATCTAGGGCATTGTCGTACTTGAAAGGGCAATCTCACTATCCCTTGCCTCTGCCATTCATGAGCAACCTTTAAACCTTAAATAGTTATTGTCAAAGTATTCCGCATAACCAGGTAACTCTAAGGTTTGGCTCAAATTCTTGGATGTCAACGTCTGCATTCGGTAATCTTCATGTTATGGTTGGTGGAACTTTTAAGTTTCGCTGAAGATCAATCATTTTCGCATGTTGCAAATTGAACAAGATTAAAATGAACAAAGACAACCATTTACTACTTAGAAATACTACCTCCTTTTTTATTATATCTGTCTGTGAATAAACATATCTTTGAAGAATATACTTACATATGGACATCTTATGTCATGTGAATGAATATTTAGCATATGTTGCTAGAATCTAAAGATTATTATGATACCGCATTCTTTCAAAAAGAGATAAAATAATCTTAAAACTCTCATTTGCACTACTACCGTCCTCCTCCTCCTCCTTCTTCTTCTTCTTCTTCTTCTTCTTCTTCTTCTCAACCCGAAGCACC
Organism: Palaemon carinicauda; assembly: GCF_036898095.1. Taxonomy (NCBI): domain Eukaryota; kingdom Metazoa; phylum Arthropoda; class Malacostraca; order Decapoda; family Palaemonidae; genus Palaemon; species Palaemon carinicauda. Next base: position 10,822,025 of record NC_090726.1, on the reverse strand, counting down.
ATCCCGATGACCTCAATTGCTTGATATATTTCCAATGGAATTTAGTTTTCCTTCCAGCGATAATTGCTCCTTTCCAGTCCACAAGCCACTGAAAGGGGATTGAGGTGACATTGCAGCCACAGCGCTTCCTCAATTGGAGGGGACAGAAGAAATATCCCCAATTAGAGAGGACAGAAGAGAACCACAAAGGGCCACTCAAGTATTTTGTGACTTCAATTACCAGTGAAGAAAACAGAAGATTTCACTCACAGGGTCTTCTGCTGCCGCCAAATGCCGAAGGCTGGGTTCCAGGAGGTCCTGATTTCCTTCCAGAAGACCGATGCGATTTTGGAAGCGTCATCTGCGGCAGATCCTTCTCCTTTTTGCAGCAACAAATCTTTTCCTTCGCAATTTTCTCTCCGACTCGGAAATGAAGAGGGTGCAAGAAATGATGTGGGTGCCTCGTAGGATTTTAATGACAGGATCTCCATTACAGCTTAATTGAATTTTGTTTGGCGATGAAATAATGAAAAATTAAGATAGATAGAGCTGAATGAATAACCTGATATGATAGTTATTTCATTAGTATTTTTCTTTACTTCGTTAGAAAACTTAAGATAACCTATTATAAAATTTGAATTCAATAGCAACTACATTATTTTAAGCTAAGGGCACAGAAATGAGTGGGCAAATATGAAATACCATGACGAAATTAAGCATTTTGCTTCCTCCAATGTTATAGGGATTTTTTGTTTGTTGATGCTACTGTTAAAAAGAAAATAGAGGTCATCGATTTCTTAAAAGCTGTATTTTTGGGACTTTTCAACATAAGTTCCTATTTTAAGTCCAAATTATCTAATTCTGACAAACACTAAACAGATTCTGAACGATGCCTTCTCTCTCTCTCTCTCTCTCTCTCTCTCTCTCTCTCTCTCTCTCTCTCTCTCTCTCTCTCTCTTTGAAGGATTTGGCGAACAGTAAATCCAAATAATATTAACATAAAATTCGATCACCCACAAGAAAATTGACCCCTTTGTGGTGTGGGACAAATAGTAAATCGATAGTTTTATTTTTGGGTCTCATAATTTCTTTTCGTTTTTTTAATATAATAGTTATTTATGAGGATTTCTTATGTATTAACAACAAATTCTTTTGTTATTATCATAGTTATTATTCTAATTATTAGAAGTATCTTTCCCGTTTTTATTATCATGTGCAAAAATTACAGGCTTGCTTATTGTTAAACTGATATATAATTAATTTTTTTTTACGTTTAAACCAAGCTTTTATATATACCAAAGTTTATCTATTTATACATATATTAGATATTCTAGAATATGGATCATTCTTGATCAAATCTAGTCTTTATAAACATCAGAACACTTATATATGGATGGCCTTTTCAAAATCATTTGGTCAAAACGAATTCCAGTCAATAAACTATATTGAATGTCGACTAATCATTAAAAAGGAAAATAGTCTTGGCGTAAATATCAATCAGAGAATGACATTAATTTACCAGCTTAGGTTTAATGACTCTGTTTTCACAGAATATAATCCCTACTAGTACTATACTCGAGGTGATTTGGATAACAGTCATTAAATGCGATTAAAGACCAGAGGCAAGGAACAGTGACATTGCCCTATCAAGC
>NC_090726.1:10812894-10815394 GCF_036898095.1 Palaemon carinicauda | reverse complement strand
AAATCAATCAAGAGCTTGGTGTGCTTACCCATGAAAGGCAATTCCCTTTATATTTAATTTCATTTCATGTGTCATAATTATTATTTTTATTATTATTATTATTATTATTATTATTGTTATTATTATTATTATTATTGTTATTATTATTATTATTATTATTATTATTATTTTTATTGTTATTATTATTATTATTATTATTATTAGCCAAGCTACAACCCTAGTTGGAGAAGCAAGATACCATAAGCCCAAGGGCCCCAACAGGGAAAAATAGCCCAGTGAGAAAAGGAAATATATAAATGAGGAGAAAAATATGAACAATAAATCATTATAAAAACAGTAACAACGTCAAAACAGATATGTCATATATAAAATATAAAAAGACTTATGTCAGCCTGTTAACATAAAAGCGATAATTATGTTAATTAGAATATCATTAAGAATTGATATTGCACATCGAGAGCAGCTAAAGAGGGAAAAAAAGAAGAATATATTTATGAACATTTCAGATGGCCATCACTTTAGAAGAGATAGTAAAAAAATGGTGACGTGAAAATTCTGAAAGAAATGAAACATTATTGAATTGGGAAAATAATTTAATTTCAAAATATTAATTAACAAAAAGTAAAGTAATTTCCTCTCTTGCATAAAATATGTAAATAATCTTCATATTCAACCAATGTGCTTCGTGAACAAAAAATCGGAAAATAATTTTTTGACGAATTTCTCTGGATAAAACGATAGGAAAGGATGTATAGAATTAATGGAACGTCTAGAGTTTCTCACAAAAAAGAATGAGAAGATGAAAAATGGCTCTAGTCGTGAGGCGATGTGAGAAAGACGGTATTTTTGTTTTTTTGCTCGTTATAAAAAAATATTCTATAAAATAGAAACCAGCAGATGTTTCTGTCCTTCCGACAAAATATTCTCCTAATAATTCTTTTGACGATGAATTTTGTAAAATTTCTTTATTAACAGCTGTTGTGTCGGTGTTTTGCTAAATATGTATAAGGCGTATTATGATAATACCTTCGCTGGGATGTAGTTAGTTCAATTGCATGACAAGGTGTAGCCTAATATTTTGACGAAATACACTCACACACACACATATATATATATTTATATATATATATATATATATATATATATATATATATATATATATATACATATATATATATATATATATATATATATATATATATATATATATATATACATCTATATATATATATATATATATATATATATATATATATATATATATATATATAGATGTATATATATATATGTATAGATATATATATATATATATATATATATATATATATATATACATACATATATATCTGTGTGTGTGTACATGTATGTATTATGTGTGCGTATTTTTGTGAATATATATATCTATCTATCTATCTATATATCTATCTATATATATACATATATATATATATATATATATATATATATATATATATATATATATATACACACACACAGGGATTTGTATGAATATGTATTTTTTTGTATGTATGAGTTATACAAGTACCGAGTAAACATATGATGTAGATAAAACTATTTGTTTTTAAAACTTGGATGGAATTTTCAGTTGGTTAAACATTGTAGTGATACCTAAGACCAAAAAAAAAAAAAAAGAAGAAAAAAGAAACAGCGATTTTAAAAGGAACAAAGGACTCCAAATTATGATCATATTTCCCTTTTAATATTTGAAAATAAAATCATCGTAAAACGATATATTCTAATACAATCCCAGCCTTTGTTCTATAGAATTATCAGTTATCGATATTATTGTTAAAATAAGATTAAGTATCCACACCTTTTCAAGTAAAAGACAAAAGAATTATTATAAAATTATTTAAACATATTATGGGAAATTCTCGTTTTTGTCAAATAACTGACGTAAAGTCAAATGAATTACATGAAAGACACAGTTCTGTATTATCAGAAATCAAGCCGATACATAATCTATCCCTTAACGCCATAAACGATATAATATCGTGCTTTGCAATATTATTTCTAAATTCAATATTCATTTTCGAGAAATCTATCCCTCCGGACACACCTCGAAGTGTGTCTGTGGTTTGAAATACTTAAACCAAATTCTCATATGACCTTCAGCTCTCCCTTCTTCACCACACTAATAATCCAGCTCAAAATGATTATAGTTTATATATGAAATATCTGTCTTGATGTTGTTAATATTTTTTAAATATTTCATTTGTAATTGTTCTTTACTTTTTTATCGTTTATTTATTTATTGTTTCTTTTCCCCATTCGGCCATTTTTTTCCTGTTGGAATCCTTGGGTTTATGGCATCTTGCTTTTCCAACTAGTGTTGTAGCTTAGCTAATAATACTAATACTACTACTAATAATAATAACAATAGTAATACTAATAGTAATAGTAATGATAATGATAATGATAATAATAATAATAATAATAATAATAATAATAATAATGATGACAATAATAATAATAATAA
>NC_090726.1:10805394-10807894 GCF_036898095.1 Palaemon carinicauda | reverse complement strand
GTGAATGTCAGTTTAAATCTAGTTTCCTTATACTTACTGGTGTTGCTTAATGTTTCACCTCAGTGAATCACATATTCACCTCAGTAGCTTAGGTAATAATATGCAGTCAATAGAATTCATGTTACAATACTGTGAATGAACATATTCTGATGTATTTAGATTTTATACGTTATAGTATCATCATTTAAGGCAAGGCTCAGGACAACTCCTTATCAATATTACTACTACTACTACTACTACTACTACTACTACTACTGCCTATATTCCATCAGGTTAGCATTAGTACACTGTCAAGAAACAATTTGAATTATGATGATAAGTTTAATAATGATAATAATTTTAATAATTTCCAAATTAATACTATTACATTTAAATATTCTAATGTTACCAACAATTTTCATAATAATTTTTATAATAATAATAATAATAATTTTGATAATTTTAATAATAATATTTCCAATGAACGTGACTAAGATTTGTTAGGCGTAAGAATTCTAAATGTTCTGTGATAGGCAAGAATATCGCCTCCCAAGGCTTTGCTAATCTTTATTAAACCTTTGTTATCCATTACAAATGATAGAATTAACCTCTCTCAGGCTATGTCTTTATAAAGTACGTTAATCATACACATTAAAAATGAAATGTTCCTAGTCTGTAAACTTAGGACGCTATATGATGTTATTTCTAAACTTAGCTTGTTTTCTATATCGTTCTAGACTTATAGAGTATTTTCAAAATCGGTCACTGAGAGAGATATTCTTTCAAAAATCAATTAACTATTTTGAATCATACAAAGTAATAACAGATATTTTGCTTATCCGATTTCTTTAACTGGAAGAATAGGACGTTTTTTTTCCATGACAGATTTCCAGCGACCAATTTCAGTGCAATACTTAAAATAGATGGCTGCCATAAGTATGGTTTGAGTCTCAAGTTAAAATAAGTTATAACAACGCATCAAATTATACTGAAACAAACAACTAATGATATATACAAACGTTACTCTAGCGAATATCATATAAAGGAAAAAAAAAAGAAAAAAAAAATACTTACTGACCATTTAAAGGCAATGATTTATATACATAGGGCATATTAATAAGAAACAAATGGCATATTCACTTTTTTTTATCATGTTACTATACTTGATTTCTCTCTTCATATTACAAACTTTATTCATCGCACCCCCAGGGATCCACACCGATATGATATTTGCTTGTTACTTGTGGGCATTTGTATGTTTATTTTTATGCCTAATTAATATTTAGTACCACAATTATATTTGGAAAAGGAATTGTAGAATGAGAGATTAATTTTCTGGATTGGGAAAACGAGTGAATTTGAACGTAGGTTTTTTTGCATTTTCCTTTCTCTTTCTGATACAACTGAAATTCATATATTTACATCATTAAAGAGATGCATTATCTAGCAAAATTGCTAATCTTCAAAGGTAAAATAAGATTGAGAGAGAGAGAGAGAGAGAGAGAGAGAGAGAGAGAGAGAGAGAGAGTTAACTGGGCAAAAGCTCTTGTCTTATGATTCATCTTTCCTTTTCACAAATTGTTTGGAAGACTAAATTTCTTCTCTCAGGTTTTGGTTATTCGCTTCACTTTTAATATTATTGTTTTTATACTTTTCTTTTTCATGTCTTTGTGCTATTTACTTTAATTCATTCTCGTTGTTAACTGTCTATCCAATATAAAGATTTAATAATTGTAACACGAAAATGTATGAGATGTATTAACAATTCTACAATTATCGAAGATATTGAAGATATTTAAGCGTAAACATAATTCTTACGTCTTTTTAATAGTTTCAGCTCAGAATATGAGATATGAAAGAAGGTTTAAAAGAGTTAAGAAATTGAGAGACTCAGACAGGATGAATGACGCGTTGAAGTGTTTGTTGAGAATCTGTTATGTGGAAAGCCGAAGATTTATTGAAAAATATAATCTATTTAACATTTGAAAAGAGAAAAGTTCAATGATGCAATTCATGGTGATTGGCTGTAATGAAACTTGAGCCTTCTTGGGAAGTGAAGACTTTTATTAGGTAAACTTGAAAGGTTCCACGATAAAACCTCAGTGAGCTGTGCACACACAGATGCATAAACCCACAAAAGAATTATCTTTTGAGTCTTCGAGAAAACCTTCTGCCTAAAAGGAGGATGTCGTGGAGGTCTCGACTTTTATCCAGGGATAAGAAAAGATTTCTTAATGACAGGATAAGAAGGAGTGCACCTAGAAGACAAATGAAAGAAGGCAGGATTGATTGGTTTAGAGTTTCTGAAGCTGTTAAACCAAATTATATTAGGAATGCTTTAATATAAATACGAAAACATAACAATTATATAAGAATTTCTCTCTGATTTTACGGATTATGGTATGATATATTAAAAGGTAATTGGTGTTGGGGCCTAATTAATAATGTCCTTGCCAGGTGATTGCCAGACTGGGGTTCGAGTCCCGCTCAAGCACGTTAGCTCCTTTGGTGTCTATAACCT
>NC_090726.1:10792894-10800394 GCF_036898095.1 Palaemon carinicauda | reverse complement strand
GTTGAAATGTTGCCCCAGCATTACGAAGGCCAAAACAGGAGTAATTGAAGGTGTATGTACCAAACGGAGTGGTGATGGCAGTCTTGGGGATGTCTTCTGGGTTCATAGGCACCTGATAATACCCCTTCAGGAGGTTGAGCGTAGAGAAAACCTTCGCTTTGTGCAGGTAGGAGGTCACGTCGGCAATGTTTGGGAGGGGGTAGTGATCCGGTTCTGTTTGCATGTTCAGGCGCCTGTAATCCCGCACGGACGGAGGGAGCCGTCTTTCTTCAGAACGATGTGTAAGGGCGACGACCATGGGCTGGAGGCCTTTTGGCAAAGGCCCATTTCCTCCATTTCGGCGAACGTCTGTTAGGCGGCTGCCAATTGTTTTGGTGCCAGACGTCTGAATTTTGCAAAGACTGGGGGTCCCGTCGTCTTGATATGGTGATAAATACCGTGCTTGGCAGGAACCGTGGGCGTTTGGCGAAGTTCTGGACGGAAAACTTCCGGGTACGACGTGAGGAGGTGGCGGTAGGCATCCGTGGGTGCGCTGATGTGGAGAGCGAGGTTAGAGGGGGCGGGTTGAAGAGGTGTCGACAAGTACGAGTCTGCGTTGACCAATCGTCGGTGGGCGACATCGACCAGAAGGTGGAAATGAGAGAGGAAATCCGCACCAAGGACTGGCATTGTGACGTCAGCAACGAGAAACTTCCAATTGAATTTACCGTTTCCGAACGATAATGTGAGGTTCTCGTAACCGTAGGTGGGTATCGCAGATCCGTTGGCAGCTACCAAGCGGACGTCGGCAGATGTAGACAGACTACGTCGTGCCTTGAAGAGTTTCCTTGGCAAAAGAGAACGACAAGCACCCGTGTCTACCAAAAATCGCACGCCCGTTCCTGCATCCTGTAAAAAGAAAAGATTAGAAACGCGGGAGGCCACCGCCACAAGCGATGGCCTACTTACACGTTTTTTGGCCACTGACAATCGTTGGCACATTTCTTCGCGGTTGCCCCGAATCTGAAGTGGTGGTAGCAAAACTGCGGCGGATGGGAGGTAGTAAGTGGCTGTAGAAGTCGTTCGTTGGGGCGCGAGCGATTGGTGGGTGGTGGGCGGCTTTGTCGCCGCTTCGGCACGTCACGGGGTAGGCGTGTATGTCCTATGGCATTCATGTCAGCTTCGGTTGACATTGAATAGGCATCCTCGTCGTCAGGGGTGGAGGCGTTGATGGAGATCTTGAAGTGGCTGTCCATAAGGGCGTCGGCTTTGGTCATCAAGTCCTTTATGGGTAAATTATCGACATCGGGTATGACAGCGCGTACAGGTTCGGGTAAACGGCGTATCCAAAGGGCACGAAGTAGGTTCACCTCACCAGGAGAGCCGTCTGCGGCAGGTTGAAGGCGAGCGATACTGGTCATTTCCCTGAGGGCAAGCGAAGCCCTTTGGTCCCCCAATGGTTGTTGCGAGAGCTGAAAAAGCTTTGCTATACGGGCGGCTGGCGACGGCGAGTACTGCTGCAGAAGGTATGTTTTGAGGGCGTCATACGCTATTGGGGTGTCTCCTTGTTCACAAAGCCAGTCGGATATTTCTGGGAAGGTGTCCTCGGGTATCGCCGCGAGAACATAATCCGCTTTGGTGGTTGAGCGAGTCACGCCCCTGATACGAAACTGGACTTCTGCGCGCTGAAACCAAGCAAACGCCTCTCCGCTGGCAAACGATGAAAGTTTGAATGGAGCGGCCGCAGCACCAACTGCCGTAGAGTCCGCCATAATACTAACGATGAAGGGGCGAGGGGGTGGGGGTGGAATGCGGTGGGAGCGAGTCGACTTCCGGGGTCACCAATGTGACGGGCCGAGAGAGGGTTGTGAACTCAAAGGCAGGATGCAATCAACTGAGTTGTTTATTAAGGAACACTCTCCTTTATATACAAAACCTCAAGGCAACAGGACATAACATGTTCGAGAGACTGACAATGTTACAGAGCAAAACCGGAGACATGATCATTCAGGTTCTTTTTAGTGCAAGGGAAGAGCGCAGATACAAGCACAATATATACAAAATAATTATGTACAATTGTGTGACACACGGTTGGTACAATAGTAATGAAAGAATTATTTCCATTATTTCCCATGAATAATATAATCTCAATATCCAACTATAAAACGAAATATACAGACCATTTTATGCATCGCTAGTTGCCATCAACCATAAATTTTTTTTTTTTTTGGTCAACAGATGTTCCTTTGATCCAATTTATAGAAAAAATAATCATGTCCTGTGATTTCAATGTCCACTGAAATATAACATATAGGAATGGAAATTTTATTTATTCGATCTTTAGGCATTTCTTCAATAGATTTTATTCTATTTTGTATTTCGTTTATTGTTTTATGATTTATTAAATCTATTGAATACAGACGTATTTAGGGTTAATGGAAAATGTTAGCCTATGCAGTTTTAAGATTTTGTATACATGCATTAGAAAAAAACAAATGCGGAATGTGTTCAATTTGTATATGAATGAATGAGCAATAGTCCTCAACATCCATCAAAAGGTGTTATTGATATGTTTTTAGCCATATATAAATAAATTATATATATATATATATATATATATGTGTGTGTGTGTGTGTGTGTATATATACGTCTGTTTGTACTTTTGTGTATATATCTGCATTTGTCTCTGCCTTTCATATTGTATATGGTACTGGTGTCAAATGCCAGTTTGTTTGAGAAGATAGCTTACTAAATATTTTATTATCCAAGTTTGAATAGTAAACTATAGTATAAGACAACACACGAAAATTGCGTATTTTAATATAGATTATTGTTTATTATAAAGAAAAATAATGCATGGTTAACGTACTGTAGATATACCCAGATTACGTAATTTCTATTGATCGAATACCGGAATAAATTATTTATCCGTAAAATACGATTGTTAATATAGTTTACAGTAGAGAACCAGGCTTGAAAATGTACCGTTTCGTTATCTTTATTAGTTATTGTCTTCAAAATCTCTTCCCTGATAAAATACATATAAAAATCTATCCGAGTTGTATATATATTACACAAAAATTGAAGTGAAGTTTAAGACTGCAAATAAAATCTCTGTTTACTTACATTTAGTCAAATGACTGGTGCATTTATGAGAGAGATTCAAACACTTTACTCTGTAAACTTTTTCTGATAAAAGTATCACCATTGAGAGACTTTTATATACTAAACAATTGTACTTTTTTAATTATCATTATAATTTTCGAGATCAGCAATTTTGACTGACATGTAAACTATAAGGGAATGAATTATAACATGACCATAATCATTATAAATATTTATTACATATTGCCGTTTTCTTGATATTACAGTATTGCATCCAACGTTTCTATTGCTAAAGAAGGATTCATCATATATAGAACATTACTTCAATATTCGATGAATAACATTAGAGAAATATCATTGCATGCTTTATGCTGGAAGATTTTTCCAGAATACCAACATGAGTAATCAATACATCGTATCAATATTAAATATTCAAAAGTTATTTTAGAGTCATGACAACATATACGTTATCACAAAGTAAATATAGATATTTCCCTAGTGTTTGGTAATATAAACCGTCGATAATACGTAAGTACACTACAGAACTCGATACATGCATGGTTGTTAGAATCCATGATAACTTTCTCTTTTATTGAATTTCAGAAAAAAAGGCTAAATATATCTAACTGATTTATTGATTGATAATTTGAAGTTCTGTGGCATCCTGATATCTACCTTAAAATTCTAATTATCTTAATTGAGGTTTTTAGATGTTGCTCATGCGGAGTAGAATGAATTTATTTAGTGATGGATTTTTATTTATAAGGCTATACTTAACAAGCTATCTATTTTTATTTAAGTGGATAGAATCGTAATAAAAACACTTGTAAGTACATTTTACTTCAGTCATCATAGAATTAGTATAATTTGATTAATTTTTTTTTTATATATGTTAGTCATGGAAATCTTAGAATGAAATAAAAACCAAAAAATTAAAATTTTCATAAAACAAAACAAACAAAAGAAACTTTATAAAATATATCCCTAAATAAATCTTGAATAAGAAAATTATGACGAGACTTTATAAAGAAAGGAACAGATCTGTTTGCGTCATATCGAATACCAATTTTCGAGACTACCATTCGGCTTTCTTGTAATCAATATTCGATTTTATAATCCAACAATATCGAAGTTTTCTTACCTTATGCAACAATGATGTATTACAACGGAACTGTGGCCATATTTTCAGAGCAAAATATTATCTAAAAAAATACAAGATAACTTTTCAGCATTGATGATAATTAAGATATATATTCTTATATAATGCGTTTTTTCAGTGCAGAAATTTACCACCAGCAGTATTCTGAATATCTGAGGTTCTTTTGAATACACGTACTGTATATATTTTTATGTATTACCATATACATAAAAGGAGAAATACACCAGGTAGCAATTAGCAGCTATATTGTTTTCATTATGGCATCAATTCTTCACCGAAGACTGCAAAGTGGCAATACTTATATCGATAACCAAAAAGTGGACACAATCCTTTAGAAGCAAAAGTGACAGATGAGCATTTCGGTGCTGAGGGGGAAACATCTCTAATATCATTTTGTGATCAATGAGCCTCTAAGAGTTGTCCTTTTTCTAGGTCATAAGTTCTCTTTTCTTATTATAACAGGAATGTTCTTCATAGCTTTTATTATTATTATTATTATTATTATTATTATTATTATTATTATTATTATTATTATTATTATTATTATTATTATTATTATTATTACTTTTGATGTGAAATCTCTTTTAAGCAAGTTGCATTAATTCTAATTCCTGCCTCAGCAGCAAAGAAGTACTACTGTGTACTGCCAGCAACTGTGCTATGTTAGTCATCGTTAAGGAAGAACAAAATACATGGAAAAAAAATCTATATTACCAAAGTAAATTTATCAGAATTGATTGACGATAGTAAGAGACATTCGGTGCCCTGTTGTACAAATCTTAACCAGTTTAATTTAGTGAACTTAGAGATTTTTCTATGTATTTTGCTCACCCATACTGATGACTAACATAACACAGTTGCTGGTAGGACGCAGCACTGACAAAAGATGAAAAATACGAGCAACAGAAAAACTCACCTGCTAAATTGATGGTACTGAGGAAGCGATTATATTTAATGAAACTTATTATTATTATTATTATTATTATTATTATTATTATTATTATTATTATTATTATTATTATTATTATTATTATTATTTCATATGCACCAAGGTTTCTTCCTTTAAATATATGTTTAATGTTATAAGTTATCGGAGTTTCGTGTTCATACCTAGTTTTTATAAAGATCAGAAACATTCTAAATACATGAGATTCATACAATCATATTATCAAAACGAGTTTTGGTTGCAAAAGACATATATGAAAGTCCCATCCAATAAACTAGATTGACTATTGACTAAGCTTTGAAAAGGAAAATAGTTTTGACGTAAATATCATTCAGTGAATGGTGATAAGTTACCAGCTTAGGTTTAATGACTATGTTTTCTTTACTGCCGATAATCCTTGACAGTAAAACATTTGAGGTGAGTTACGTAACTGCCATTACATTCGACTTACGAGTATATCTATCTTCCATTAATTCACGTCATTACTGTAACATTTTGTGCAACATTATTGGACGTTTCCAGCAATCTAATTGGTACTTCAGTACTGCCCTTGTGGAGTAAAATATAGGCTAATCTGCTAAAGGGTGTTATTCACAAATCAATGGAGAATTTGAGACAACCATATATCGTTTTTAGGTCGCTTTTATATATTAGGTAGTCTGTCTGAACTAGATTTTACTTGCTTTCTTTCTTTGTCGTTACTATAACCATTATATATCTGGGAAATTTGACTTCATGGTTCCTTTTTTCAAGTATTGAGTATATAATTAATTCTATATATATATATATATATATATATGTATGTATATATATTTATGTATGTATGTATGTATATATATATATATATATATATTTATGCATATATATTTATGTATGTATGTATATATATATATATATATATACATATATATATATGTATGTATGTATATAAATGTATACATATATATATACATATATATATATATATATATATGTATATATAAACATATATATATAAGTACTATATATATATATATATATATATAATTATAATATATATATATATATATATATATACATATGCATATACATATATTTATATATATATATATATATATACATATATGTATACATATGCATATACATATATTTATATATATATACATATATGTATACATATATATATATATATATATATACAAATGTATACATATATATATATATATATATATACATACATATATATACATATATACATATATATATATACATATAAATATATATATATATATATATAAATATAAATATATATATATATATATATATATATATAAATAAATATCTATATAGATATATTATATATATATATATATATATATATATTAAAAATATACAGACTTAATAAAAAATAAAACTTATATTATAGTAAATGAGCAACACAAAAAAGGCGGATTGGCCTTGTAGATAAGGGTACAGAGAAAAAATAAACCGCTAAAGGTCTTTTATAGCCTCTATACCAAAACCAGCTTAATGACCAAACCATAGAGACATCGTTATTATAAATGATGGGTTATATGCGAAATTAGGAACATTGGGTAGAGGTTCGAATAAATCACAGCAAACTGGAAGACTACGTTAGAGTATATTTTGTTTTTATTTTTTTTTATACATTTTCGTGTGGCATATTAAAATTTCTGCATACATCCCTTGTGGTATACCATTGTTCCCGGTTTATTGCTGAAACTTCTTCTGTCTCTTTTTGTATTGAAATATTTTATAAATCAACATGCGTGATGTTATATAAAAGTATTTTTGTGAATACGATTATTTCTATTTCAATAACAATTCTAAAGATATTTGATTAATTCTTATTAAACTTTCTAATTAACGCGTAACGACAAAATAAATTTCGCCCGATTGATTTCAAGTCTTTTCATCTGCGTTACCTTCTTCCAATCTTACTCGTAAGTCCTATTAAACCTAGGTCTCTTTTCCGTTCTCTTTGCGATATTATTTTTCATCCTCCCTGCCTCTTTTTAACTGCCTCTTTTCACAAGTGATTAAAGCGACCAGTTTTCGAGGACTTCCACGAAGTCTACTGTTGGTGTACTAATCCTGAGCTTCCCCTCCAAAGTCGGCTCAAGACTATGTCTTCAATGGCATGAATCCATTGATGAGATTACGAGTAGGTTCTAATGAGTTCTCCTGAAAAGAACATGGAGCTAATGAATGAATTCAACCATTATGTCGTCTAGAGAGAGAGAGAGAGAGAGAGAGAGAGAGAGAGAGAGAGAGAGAGAAATAATAAGGTGAAGGAGATGATTAGACGCTA
>NC_090726.1:10772894-10790394 GCF_036898095.1 Palaemon carinicauda | reverse complement strand
GATATTGAGTCGATTGGTGACAGATTGGAAGGGTGTGTGAGAGAAGGAAGTTAAGAGTTGATGTGGGTAAGAGTAAGGTTATGAGATGTACGAGAAGGGAGTGTGTTGTTAGATTGAATGTCGTATTGAATGGAGAGTTACTTGAGGAAGTAGACCAGTTTAAGTACTCGGGTTCTTTATTGTAACAAATGGTGTAGTGATATCAGATGTACACCAGAGAGTGGATGAAAGCTATAAAGTGTTGGGGGTCTGGAATGACTGGTAAAGGATAGAAGGTTAGTGATGAATGTTAAAAGGGTTTTGTATGATAAAGTGATTATATCAACTGTGATGTATTGATGGGAGTTTTGGGGGATGAAAGAGACGGAGAGAGAAATTGAATATGTTCGAGATGAAGTGTCTGAGGAGTATGGCTGGTGTATCTTGATTGGATAGATTTAGGAATGAAGTATGAAGGGTGAGAACGGATATGGATAAAGCATTAGCAGCTACAGTGGATATGAATGGGAAATGGCCGTCTGATGAACCAGGTGATGAATGCCAGAGTTGATGGGAGAAATGCAAGAGGAAGGTCAAGGTTTGGGTGGATGGATGGCGGTGAAGAAATCCTTCGGGTCGCCTTGGTGACCGCTGAGGTAGCAGCAGTAGGGGGAATCTGATTATTAAACTTCATTTGTGATGGAAAACAGTGAAGAATTGGGATTTGGCACCCTAGGTGTACCAACCAAACTCGGCTGAGTCCCTTGTCATGCAGAGAGAAATGAGGAAAAAAAATCCCCTTTTTCTTTCTCTTTTGATGTTGGCTACCTCCCACTTCAATTAACTAGATTCAGGTACATATTTCCTAATCTGATTTTAGATCAATAGTAGGGTATTTGATTTTTCAAAGAATTATCTTCAGTAATTTCTTCCTCGTGCTTTCAATCTTGGGATTTTTTTTTATACATAAACAGTAGTTCATAAAACCATAGGTAATCACCCCTGAGCCACAAAAAAAAAGAAAAAAAAAAAGACATTATTCCCATAAGTTTTATTCGTTTACTGATGAAACAATTAAGTAATTATGTCTGAATTCCTAGTTATGTTACTTCAAGGTCTTTGGGGATATAATTCTAAAATTTCTTAACATACCAATTACAATTATAAGATTTTCGAACCTATACTGAATACGTCATCTTTAATCTATATACAAAGAAGTTTTATCAGCAGCATGTCGAATGCTCAAACACATTGGTCCTCACTCTTTAGCGTTTCCCAAATATTATGGTAATTTCTTTACCTCCTTTAACTAAATCAATTCTCTGTCACCTAAAATCTAAAACCTATGATGGAATAATTATATCATTGTCGTACACTGTTAAAGAATCCCGTAATTTTAATCGGAAATTCTTCGTAAAAATACATTGTTCTCAGCCTTATTTCAGTAAATAACACTGACCGTAATTTACTCTAACTTGCTAACATCTTTTAGGAGTTGGTGATCATAATATCAGTCCTTTACGTAAGTATATCTGTTAGGGGACCGTCTGGACATGATAGACGGTCCCCTTATTTAAAACGGCAAATGTCTGGCAATATTCATTCCAGGATTTTAACGGTTATTTTACAATAAATTTTTAACTGTGTATCAGCTTATTTTCTTTCAAGCTTTTTTCCTTCACATGTAATTTTTAACTGATTTAGATTAGCAGCTGCTGCTTTCTTCTTTATGCTTTATTTCTTTTTCTCACTGAGCTATTTTCTATGTTGGAGTCTTTGGGCTTATAGCATCCTGGTTTCCAAACAAGGACTGTAGTTTAGCAAATAATAATAATAATAATAATAATAATAATAATAATAATAATAATAATAATAATAATAATAATAATAATAATAATAATAATCAACTCTACAGTACTTCACTCTTAGTAAGAAATTCTCTGATATTACAGCATGAAAACCATTGATACAAACGTCTTTGCGGTAGAGGAAAATCAAGATAAAAGTGATTTGACGAAGAGATAATATTTGTTATCATTCAACAAATGTTCCTTCAATGATATTTCCATACTCCTTCGGCTGCAATTGAACTCCAAAATGCTACACAATTATGCATGCGTCTACATCTCAAGAACCACAGAGATTCTTATGCAATACTATCGGCAATAAACTCTAGTTCAAGTGTGATTAGAATTGTTAACCTTATTAAAGTAATTAACAAGCAAATTGACGTGGAATGCGAAGCAAGAACTTCATATCAAATTAATGCTCGAATTGGTCTATCAAACTCTTTGAAATTATGTATAATTTGTATTGATAATTATCTTCAAACACTAATATCATTCAATTCATTATGAAACATATATATATATATATATATATATATATATCTTAATAGCTTGTGAAACCAATGTTATAAGAATTATAGCCTTAAACATAAATTTCATATAAAGATCCCTTTAACACAAAAAATTGCGTATCATTAAAAAAAAGAACATAATTATCATAAAATTATATCGTTTCATATCCTGGCGTTATTTGGCCAGAAAATAAGAAATTTAACAATAAACGCAACGAATAAATTAGATATAGAAATCAAAAGCTAAATGTTACCTAATGCCTACTGTCTAGAATAGAATAAATATAACAATATGTTTAAAGGTAAATAAATCAAATGCAATTTAAATGAAGAGCAAATCATCATTACACAAAAAAATATTTTTCTTTGTTTACGTGATAAAATGACTTATTAAACAATAGATAAATATCAGAATAAGCATTTCCACAACCATAGACGATGCTTCATCATCAATACAGTGGGAACAAAGTTACAATGGAAAAAATGACCATCTAGTTACGAAAGTGTGTGCTTGAAATTCCGTCTTCATCTCCATAAGGTTTCTTAAAACATATTAGATTATAATATGAAAAGCATATTCTACCTTGTGTGAAGACTAAACGAATATATATTTGAAGAAATGATGGGAAATGAGAAGTTATTATCAAAGGTATAATGGAAAATCAACAAATTGTGCAAACAAATTTCCTTTATTAGAAGGTGAAATATTCATTTATTCCAGACGGGTAAAAATAAAAGTTAGAGTTGAGGTAGCCGATGTGGTAATGTTACTGACTGGTGAACAGCAGACTAAGGTTCGAATCTCGCTCAAACTTGTTAGTTTCTTTGATCGTTGCAACCTCACCATCCTTGTGAGCAAATGATGGGGGCTTTTGGAGAAGCCTATAGTTCTATCTGCTGAGTCATCAGCAGCCATTGCCTGGGCCTCCTTGGTTCTAGCTTGGATGGAGAGAGGGCTTGGGCCCTGATCATATGTATATATGATCAGTCTCTAGGGCATTGTCTTGCTTGATAGGACAATGTTACTGTCCTTTGCCTCTGCCATTTATGAGTGGCCTTTAAACCTTTAAGATGAATCAAACAAGTTTTCTAATCCACCTGCTACCAAGCTTTTCACCTAAGGGCAAAGAGGAGATTTCATATCGAAGGGATTTCATGAACTAAATTCCTTTCGGGTTTTGTTTATTCTACTTGCAAACATTGCATATGCTTCGGTAAATCTTGCTCTTTTTATTCGACTTACAATTGAGATTGACTTAAGAAAATCTTCAATATATCCTATCTAAAATTGTTCCTGTTATTTTACGTGGAAAATTCAACCCTCACAGTCATATGATTTTTCCACAATGTTATTTTAGTTGGAACGTGATTTTGTTCATAAATAACAGAATATCCTGCAGCATTACTCTGTTTTGCTATTGTGCTATTGCACGTTGCCGGAAACCAAATAAGCTTGCAATAAAAGATTTCTCAGCATCCATGGGCTGAATGCGGTGAATGCCATTATGTTATCGACTTTTAAAAGGACTAAATGGTTTCCGTGGTTAAATTGTTTGAATGGACGATTTCTATCTGAAAGCATTGGGTCAAATCAAACCTTAAAAATACAATTATAGGTTTCGTTATATGTTGTTGTCAAATTGAGATTTACATTTTATTGGTATTGGACATTTTTTTGGAGCTCAGAATTCTGTTTTGCTGATCTCCAGCCAATACTCTCTCTCTCTCTCTCTCTCTCTCTCTCTCTCTCTCTCCCTTTCTGTAGAATATTGATTAATTCGCTTCAATTTAAACGAGCTTCATTTTTCATAGATAGAAACCTCTGGTTTCAGAAATTCCATTTTTGTCCCTTTTCTATCTTTTTTTATATAGTTATATCTTTATAGGTATTAAAACTGTTCTATAAGGACATTCATTTTGTATTTTCCATAGAACACAGAACCCATAGAGCATAATTTCTTCTGGAAAGGTATCTGACATGTTGTTATTTTTATTTATTAGATTTTAAAATGTATATATTTAGGTATTTTTAACCTTAAAGTAAAACAGATTAACTCCATATCTTAGCAAAATCACTAATATTACCAAATGGAAATTCTTTTATTACAGGCGCACAATGGAAATGAATATGCATGATGAAATTGATATTAGTGTTTCCATTACCAGCAAAATTATATCAACGAAAGTTATTTCAGAGAAATAGAATTAACCTACGCCAAACTATCACGTAAAATGCCGCGCTGACATAAGCTACATCGTTTGGAATTGTGAAATGTTAACCATTACGAGGCTAACTACCTTTTGATTAAGAAGGGGGAATCATATGTCAAGTTAATCACTGTTTTTATATCTGGTAGTCTGATTTCATGGTAGATATAACTACAAATATTTCATTGATATTAAGCATATAATGTTATATTGAATCGATATTATTATTATTATTATTATTATTATTATTATTATTATTATTATTATTTGCAATAAGCAGGATGCTATTGGCCCAGGGGGATCAACAGGAAAAATAGCCCAGTGAGGAAAGGAAACAAGGAAAAATAAAAGATTTTAAGAACAATAACAATATTAGAATAAAAATTTCCTATATAAACTATGAAAACTTTAACAAAACAAGAGGAAGAAAAATTAGATACAATAGTGCGTCCGAGAGTATTCTCAAGCAAGAATATAATATACTGTATGGATAATCAAAACTAAAGGTATATCACACACACACGTACAAATATACACAAACACACACATACATAACTATTTTACACAAACGCACAAACACACATATATATATTTGTATATATATATATATATATATATATGTATATATATATATATGTATATATATATATATATATATATATATATATTTATATATATATATATATTATATATAATCCAGCAACGACAGCATCAATAAATACAGTGGTTTTTTGTCCAATGCAGGACAAAGGCCTCGGACATGGCCTTATTAAAGTCTGAGATTTGGCCAGTTTTATCACCACTGTCCACTGCTAATTGGTGATGGTGGGACACTTTAGTCTGATCGCTTAAAGCAAATACCCTAGTTTGGCCAGTTCGCTGATCATGGCGATACACAAGCCCTTTTACCATGTTAAGGTATCCCTACTCAAAAAGGGACTATATATATATATATATATATATATATATATACACATATCACGAAACTAGTCAGGACTTAAGCGTATATTTCGTATTTTCATTTTCCCTGTGGTTCTTCTGCATCTGAGCATCACGTTTTCCTGTGATTTTTACGCATATATATATATATATATATATATATATATATAAATATAAATATATATGTATAAATATATATAAATAAATATATATACATATATATATACAGTATATATATATATACATAAATATTTGTGTATATATACATATATATATATATATATATATAAACATACGTATATATATGTTTATATATATGTATATATATATATTCATATATATGATATATATATATATATATATATATACGTTCTATATATGCATATATATATATATATATATATATTATTTATCTATATACTTTTGAGTGTGTGTGCGTGGGTGTATATACATATATGTATGTATGTATGTATATATATATATAAATTATATATATATATATATATATATATATTATATATCCTGTACCTTGAATCTCTATCTGTTCTGATAGTTCAAACTTTTTCATAGTGGAGAAATTATAAAAAAGTCACAATGATTATAAAATGATATTGCAATCATACAAAACAAATGTGGAAAACATTATAGATTGGAATAAAAAGTACGATTTTATCTTTTAAATGGTTATACCCCCCAGATAACAACACAGCCAAATACACTAATTCTAAATTAATTTTACTGAAATTGCTTCCAAGAATCATTTACATAAACAGCAATACCAAGCTTCCATAACTAAAAGAATTCCGGTCTCCTTAGTATGATTCGTATACGCGATTCTGAATCATGCATAGAAAATAATGGTTCTTAAGTCAGCGCATGGAAGCCTGGACACGTAGAACACAGAGCTGCCTTTTATGAGGAATGAAAAAGAAACCGTTCTGATACTTCTTTCTCTGATTCCTAGAGAAAGATATGCATGTATATATATATATATATATATATACATATACATATACATATACATATATATATATATATATATATATTTATATATATATATATATATATATAAATATATATATATATAATATATATATGTATATACACACACATACACACACATATATATATACATATATATATATATATATATATATTCAAATAAGCCGTATATTTTTTTTGCTATATTAATGTCTGGATTCTCTTAACGACCTCGGGATCAAAGCCCTAGGCGAAATCACACAAAGACAAGAGCTTGTGTCCGGCCGGGAATCGAACCCTGGTCGTGGCCAAGTGGTTTAGTCACTGTCTCTGTAAGTTTGCTGGACCAGGGTTCGATTCCCCGGTCGGCCACAAGCTCTTGTCTTTGTGTGATTTCGCGTAGGGCTTTGATCCCGAGGTCGTTAAGAGAATCCAGACATTAATGTAGCAAAAATATATGGCTTATATGAATATGAAAAACACGTCTAAATGTGCAAAAATTCATCATATATATATATATATATATATATATATATCCAGATATCTGCTCTCTATCATAAAGAGGAGATATTTTTAAGTGCTTATCTCATAAAAGATATCAGTTAATTGCTCTTTTTTTTGTCGTCCACTAAAATTAGTAACCGTTGAAGATATAAAGATTAATGAAAGCGTAAACTAAGTGATAAAAATTATCACATCTGAATCCTTTCCTTGCCAATGCATGCTAGTAAATTTTCATCGAAACTAATACCATATAAGTTTGACAGTTATTATAAATTCATCAAAGCTCGTTCAACGGAACCGACATCATTTCCTTTAATTCAATAATAAACCACTGACATATACAAAAAACAAAAGCATTTGTTTTCCTCCAGACAAGTAACTGAAGAGGGTAAATATATGAACGCTCCCAGGAAACACTCCGCTTATTGTTGTCCCTGGAATCACAGACGTAAATATTTGCCTGGAATTGAACAGATTGCTTAACAAATATTGGAGAATCAGCATCAAGCAGAAGGTAAGTTTCTTCTGTTTATTCTCGGTTTTCTTCGCTTTCATCAACTTTCTCATCTCGTGTTTAATATGTTCTTAGCTCTTGTAAATCACACGAGACGATCGGTAAGAAATCACTTGACAGTAAATTTGTTATAAGTATTTTGCTTACCTCCATTTATTTATAGAGACCAATCATTTCAGTATTGAACGTTTCTTTCTATTTTTACTTAAATTTCTTCTTATTTTTTGCTATTGTTTTTTAGCTAAATCTATTATGTAGTAGCACTAATATAAAGTTTTGAAATTCATATATATATATATATATATATATATATATATTAGTGACGGCTATCCATACTAGGTTAGCTTTCTGTGAGCGATTAGATAAAGGGCTCCCACCATCACCAATCTGCACTTGGCCAAATAGTGATGATAACTGGTGACGAAACCGGAGACATGAATAAGGACATCACTGAAGGCTTTTTACTGCAGTGGACTAAAAACGAGAGAGAGAGAGAGAGAGAGAGAGAGAGAGAGAGAGAGAGAGAGCCTGATCTACTACTAAATGATCTACGGTTCATCTGTATTAAAGATGAAGCTTTTAAAAACCTAAAGATCTTGGAATCATTTTAGTCTTCTGGAAGCGTTTTAAACGTTATAGATACTGTCTGAGCAAAGACTTGGCAGAGAGAGAGAGAGAGAGAGAGAGAGAGAGAGAGAGAGAGAGAAATATTAATTTTAGCTACGGTATGTTATTGAGTGATTATTTTCCTGCCCTTGAGTAGGTGTGTTCATTTGCCTTTTTTTTTTTTTTTACTGATGTGTGGAAGTGTGTCAACACGTGATTCTTTTCTGGGAAGTTAATCTCACTTTTGATCACTAGTGAAAAACAATTGTAGGAAGAGAGAATGCCTTTGACATTTGAAGGAAAAAAGAAAAAAGAAATATAGTGTAACCGGAACTTGAGTTCATGAGGGCGATGTTGATATAGAAGGCCCATTGGGCTTCTTATTTTATGAAGAAAAGAAAAATAACATATTTGATTGCTATTTCTTTTTAATAATTGCCTGGTCACGTTTCTATGTATTTACATGGCTTAATTCAATGTTCCTGTTCAATAAAGATATGTTCAAAGTTTTTGTTAAGTTCAAATTCCACTTATTCTTGTTTTTTTATGTGATTGTGAAAACATTTTATCCTCGTGATTTTTAAGTCTCTGCATCCTGTATTTGAAATTACTTCTGTTCGAAGCTTTTTGTTAAGTTCAAATTGAATCAGGCTTTGATTTCATACTCTGATGATAACATGATTGTAATTTGTTTTATGTTATTGTGAATACATTTTATTCTCGTGAGTTTTAAGTCTATGCATCCTGTATTTTAAATTACTTGTCAATAACTTTACTTTAGTGCAGGATTCATTACCATGTAGTTCCTACTTACATACACAATTAATTATTGATCCGAGAAGGGTAGTTTTTCTAACCCCTTTTCCATTATCAAAAGGGATTGATATTATGCAGAATCCCATGTGAGTTATGGCGTATGAAGCTTATTATTATTATTATTATTATTATTATTATTATTATTATTATTATTATTATTATTATTATTATTATTATTATTATTATTATTATTATTATTATATTTCCCTGAAATTCTTCGATTCCGTTTAATTGGAGACCATTTTAGTCTTGTGTGTACATTTGAAGTGTCCTATTATTGTTTAGTATATGCGGTGTGGGTTTTTTCAGTTATTATTTTGATATTCAGTTGGAATCAATCAAGATTAATCATTCCCACCCTTAACCCATATTAGATATGTAGTTCCTCTGGCTCTTTTCTAGTTTACCTATTTCCGGTTATGTTTTAATGAAGTCTAGCATTAACCTTTTAAAACTTCCATTATAACGATTAAGAATTGATAATCAACAGATTCAGGTGGTCGAGAGTAATTCTTAAAACATCATAGGTAAAAAAATGTCGTCCTAATTGCAATTTCAATCAAAATACATTTTTTCATCACTTAGGTAATTTGGAGTTAAACCTGGTGTTATTATTCATTATAAAAGTGTAAGGTAGTAATTAAATGGTTTAACTCAGCCTCTCGTTTTTTCAGGAGGAAATAACTAAATTTTTTTATAATGATACACACAGGAATACACTTACACACACAAACACACACACACATATATAAAGACATATATATATATATATATACATATATATATACACACACACACACATATATATATATATATATATATATACATACATATATATATGTATATATATACATATATATATATATATATATACATACATATATATATGTATATATATACATATATATATATATATATATATGTATAGATATATCTGTATATATATATGTATATATATATATCTGTATATATATGTATATATATATCTGTATATATATATATATATATATATCAATATATATATACACACACATATATATATATATATATATATATATTTATATATATATATATATATGTATATATATGTATATATAGACATAAAAACTTCATAAAGGCTAATTACTTTTGAATTTGTTTTTCTGTGTTGGTGTTGTGCTGTTCTGTGCATTGGAAAATTGAGAGAGAGAGAGAGAGAGAGAGAGAGGAGAGAGAGAGAGAGAGAGAGAAAGAGAAAAAATAATACTGCTTTTATTCAGATTTTGTGAAAAAGAATAGAGAAATATAAAAAAAAGCGTTTGCTTATTATTGGATTCGCTTAAAAAGGAGCTCATTATGACTCGATACTTTTGAAGACTTTGTTGCTTCAATTGACTAATTAGAAGATAAAATGACATTTTTATTTATATGTAAATCTTTTATGAAAACAAATGAATAGGGGATTCTACCCTGGTTTTGATATGACCTAACATAACACTGGTAAAACTACAGCACCATTAATTAGTAGACTCTTTTCAGTCAAGAAAAATTCAGTTTTCATTCGTGCTTATAAGAAATGCTTCGTTTAAAAAAAAAAAAAAAAAAAAAAAAAAAAAAAAAAAACATTCTTATCATACAAGTGGAAAATTACTTTTTCAATCTAGTTTCCTCATTTTCAGATATATTGTAATTTGTTAATTTTGATGTCCTAAAGATAAAAAAGAAATGTCAAAGGTCAACGTAGTCTAATGGATGAACCAGAATGTTAGCTCATATGGAAACGATGGAAACTTCAAGGGTCAGTTGAAATCTTGGTCATACAGACATAATGACAGTCATTGCTGGATTTGTGTAAAAATAAATTAATATTATCATAGACCTGTATATTATGATTCCTTTTCGATAATGTTGAATTCTAGATTCATAATATATTTTTGAAATAGTGTTTAACCTTTCTAGGATCAACCATTTAATTAAATATTTCACCATCAAGTGCTAAGCCCTTTTTTTGGTAAGGAAAAGTCGTAGCAAGTAATATGGTTGTATGTGCTCCCATTCCAGCTTTTTATGCTGACCACGTGACCTGACGGGTGGCTTAGGAAGCAATTGAAGTAAATCTTCGGAAAACAATCCCATACCCTTGGTTCTTACTCATCAATTTTTTTTTCATTTTTAATTTTATTGTGCATTTCTTATCCTATAGTTTATTCATTTCTTTATTTCCTCTCCCGATTAGCTAATAATAATAATAATAAAAATGATAATAATTCGTCTTATTCAGTACGCTCATCACTCATTACATCATTCGTCACTTCACCGATGTCTTCAATAGCTTTATATTCATCTGTGACATCTGTTGTCGTCGCCAAAGTCGTCGTCGTCGATGTCAAAGTTTTCGAAGTGTAATTCGTCTAAGTCGTCGTCATCGTCGAAGTTGTTGGAGTCGTTGAAGTTGTCATTGTCGAAGGTGTCATCGTCGGAGTCGTTGAAGTTGTCATAGTCAGAGGTGTCATCGTTGGAGTCGTCGAAGTTGTCATTGTTAAAGGTGTCATCGTCGGAGTCGTCGAAGTTGTCATTGTCGAAGGTGTCATTGTCGGAGTCGTCGAAGTTGTCATTGGCAAAGGTGTCATCGTCGGAGTTGTCGAAGTTGTCATTGTCAAAGGTGTCATCGTCGGAGTCGTCGAAGTTGTCTTTGTCAAAGGTGTCATCGTCGGAGTCATCGAAGTTGTCATTGTCGAAGTTGTCATCGTCGGAGTCGTCGAAGTTGTAATTGTCAAAAGTGTCATCGTTGGAGTCGTCGAAGTTGTCATTGGCAAAGGTGTCATTGGCAAAGGTGTCATCGTCGGAGTTGTCGAAGTTGTCATTGTCGAAGGTGTCATCGTCGGAGTCGTCGAAGTTGTCATAGTCGAAGGTGGCATCGTCGGGGTCGGAGTATTCGACCCTGATCAATATCAGTCTCTTCATCAGTATCAAAATTTTCTGCACTTCTTTGGTTACTCTTCATTTTCTTCATACTTTACTCCTTTACCAGACATATATTCCTCTATTGCATTTCTACTAGAATTAAGATCACTTTTGGCTTACCCGATACTGACTAAATTGGTGGGAATCAATTTCATCCCCTGATAAAGATTTGAAATATTGACGGGGAATCCATTTTATCCCTTCATAAAGATAAAAAATATGCATGGAATACTTATTTGGAGGGAACACCTTTTTTGTCGCTTCTGCTACCATCATTATCAAGAGGCCTACTTACTATTTACTATGATATGAAAAACCATCTTTTCCATTTTGATTTTAGGTTTGAATATTGTCATTATTATTATTATTACTTGCTAAGCTACAGCCCTAGTTGGAAAAGCAGGATGCTATAAGTCCAGGGGCTCCAACAAGGAAAATACCCCAGTGAGGAAAGAAAACAAGAAAAAATGAAATATTTTAAGATAACAACATTATATATCTCCTATATAAACTATAAAAACTTAACAAAGAGGAAGAAAAATAAGATGGAACAATGTGCTTGAGTGTACCCTCAAGCAAGAGAACTCTAACCCAAGACGGTGGAAGAGCATGGTATATAGGCTATGGCACTAACCAAGACTAGAGAACAATAGTTAAATTTTCGAGTGCCCTTCTCCCAGAGGGGCTGCTTACCATACCTAAAGATTCTCTTCTTTTAGGTTTGAATATCAGTAGGACTATTCAAGAATATAACCTAAAAACTGTGCGAAATTCTGAAAGATAACTGGGATATACACACGACAAGAGATATACGCTACCGCTGTTTCTGATATTTGTTGACAATTGTCTAACCTCGTAGAAACTGAAGCTTAACATCTATCTTGCCTCCTTCTGACGAATTTCCCATATACTCCCATACCTCACTTGACCACCAGCGAGACTGCTTATATAATTTACTCTACTTTAAGGGCAGCTTTTCCGGTCCTATACAGCAGGGAAACCCTACTCTATACAGGAACCCCATAGTCATTTTATCATTTTCGTTCCAAAGGTATAAAGGTATAAAGGCCTCTCATGAATAGCAGGGGAAGGGGACAGTGACATTACCCTATCGAGCAGGACAATGCCCTAGAGACTGACCATATATACATATGATCGTCGCCCAAGCCCCCTCTCCACCCAAGCTAGGACCAAGGAGGGCCAGGCAATGGGTGCTGAAGACTCAGCAGATATACCTGTAGGCTCCCCCAAACCCGCCATCCTTAGCTCACAAGGATGGTGAGGTTGCAACAACCATTGTATCTAACGAGTTTGAGCAGGATTCGAACCCTAATCTAGCGTTCACCAGTCAGGGACCTTACCACATCGGCCAACACAACCCTAACAAGCATTCATCATTTCAAACCACACATTGCTCGCTTAGACACAGAGGGTCCTCTAAATATGTCAGGTAGAATTGCTCTTATTAAAAGAATATTAGTGCATGTAGATTACGTCAGATTACGCGGAATGCAGAAAAATATTCAAAAGACAGAATGCGTAAAATTAAGCTCAAACGGTTGATAATTTTTTTTTCTTTTAACTGGTGTAATCTCTTTCATATCAGACTGTTAAACATTTTTTTTTCTTTTGATCACGATTCATGATGCATCGTCAAAGGTAAAAGGAAAATAAAAACAGAATCTATTTGCGGCCAAAGTCTTTTAACTTTCTCAGGCTTTTATTAATTGGTAATTAATAACTTACTCTTTATTTACATATTACACCGAAATAGAGTTATTCATCCACTTATCCGGTTATGTTGGAATAGGTCAAAAGTATATCAAAGGATATTGCAGCTTAATGGAATGGTGTTTTTTAATGCATTTTTCTTTGAAATAGTTATCAATGGCTTTTCCATATATATCATGCTAGTTCTCATTCCAATTCAATAGGAACAAAAAAACATGCAAAGCAGCTAAAAAGTCCTGCTTCCCTTCATGAGAAAACATTTTTATTTGATGTTGCAATCCCCTTCTATTGAACTCATTTTAATTATGTCCCAATTTGCTTTTCCATTCTCTTTGTATACATTTCCAAACACTTTCTCTTCCGTGAAAGGAGTTATTTGCAATAATATTACTCTTTGTTATAAACCATTGCACTGATTAAAATATAACATATTCATGAGAAAGAGTTTTCACGTTGTTCATTCTTTTTATCTTGGCTGTTCATAAGATGTACATAATTAACAAATATATGAATAGAGGATTTATTGCGCTAAAGATTAAATAGTCGAGTTGGTTTGATCTTACCCTGTAGAGTCGAGCGAGCTTATTGTGACGTCATCACAAATCACCGTGAGATGGTGGAAACCTCATCAAGAAACCTTGGATCTTTTCATAATATTCTTTAATTGGGGTCTAAGGATTTGTAGTGGCAAACTTATAACAAGGTAATGTACACACACACGCACACACATATATATAAATCTTGTGTGTATATCGATGTATACACAGACATATAAACATATATATATATACATATATACATATATATATATATATATATATATATATATATATTCATATATGTGTGTGTGTTTGTGTGAGTGTGCACGTGTGTCTATACAGTGTCTGTATACATAATTTTTAATCCATAAATTGCTGATTGCTACAATGCATTGTAGTGTAGTGTTCTTGATCAGTCAATATTTCTGATTATATTTGCATTTTTCTCATAAGTAGGATCTTACTCCTTTTACATCCCTTCCATCTTCTGAGCAATGACGTGGACTTGATCAAATAATTTCAAGTTTATTGACCCCTATTCAGATTTCCCCTGCTGATTAGATATGCTTTTTTTTATATTTTTTGTGTGTTGTTCATCGACCTTAATCATATGGTGATTTCCTAATGTACACATCATCTTCATCATCATCATTATCATCACCATCACCTCCCACGCCTATTGACGCAAAGGGCCTCGATTAGATTTCACCAGTCGTCGCTATCTTGAGCTTTTAACTCAATATCTCTCCTACTTTTTATTGTGTTTTTTTGCAAGTAATAACTGTATTATATTTAATAAAATTCTTTTTGCAGTAATATGAGTGACTAAAATAAGTTGCATTTAAATATTAAATCGTTGTTACAAACTCTTGATGGAATGTTTTACCAAATAGCTTATCTTTTAAAAGGACACAACAACAACAACAACAACAACAACAACAACAACTATAATGAAAAACAACAATAACAGCAACAATGATAATGATAATAATTGAAATATTAATAATAATAGAAATAATAATAATAATAATAATAATAATAATAATAATAATAATAATAATAATAATAATAAAGTTTTTCAGTGTTCAAAACCCAACTATGTATACAGACATAAGAACACACACACACATACACACACACACACATTTATATATATATATATATATATATATATATACACAATTAATCTGTAAGATAAACGTCCCGTCCCTGATAAAAAGTATAATACCATCCATTTTCAGCTATTAATAGAAAATCTCACATCCATAAAAAAAATCCTCGCTACCAATTTGCTCCTACACTTAGTATACCCCAAGTTCTTAATGATCCATAAATTCCCAGAAACTCTGCTCGTGTGTTGTCAGGAGAAACGTAGTAGAGCATATAGCACGAGAGGGGAATATGGCGAATAGGCCAGGAATAGAGGGTAAGAATAGTTGTTAAGAATAGAGGTATCTGTTAGAGGAAGGTTCTAACTATATGATAGTCGACTTGTGTAGACATTTCTTGGTAATAGGTTTCATGTATTAATTGTTTTAATTTTGCCTCAACAAGTCTTCCTATTTATGTAATATATAATATAAGATCATCGTTAATGTTGGGTACACTTACGTACATCATCTTAGCAACAAATGTCTTTTCAATGCCTTGGAATGAATGAATGAATAAATAACTGATTTGAAGTTCTTTGGCATCCTGTCATCGAAGGTCGTTGACCCCGATATCGTTTATTACAAATAAAGACTAAAAGAGTATTCTAATAAAACCAGAAAAGTAAATAAGTAAAATAGCATACAGAAGACCTGCTTTTGAAATTAATTTAAAAAGGCCACTAGCATTGTACGACATATCATGTCCAAGAATCTTGGGAAGGATGAACCTACCAAACCTACCATTCTCAGATCATCTTTGCTAAGATTCTTGTATTATTATGTATGCTGTATTATGCATTGTTTCAGAATGGGAACTGCATTAGGACATGATCACCTAAGTTGTACTAGAAAGGGCAACAAATAAAAGGTTGGTTAGCTGTGAGAGATCGGACAAAAGCTTTCCACTATCACCAATCCGTAGTTGGATAGCATAGTGTTGTTAAAGTGATGATAAAGTGGACTAAAAACTGCAGAATTTTGGGTTATTTCATACATATATATATATATATATATATATATATATATATATAAATACATTTATATATATATATATATATATATATGTATATATATATATATGTATATATATACAAATTAATAAAGATGCTTTCAGAAAAAAAAATCGTAGAGCAATGATTTGTTTCTAGAATCTTACAAGAAATGCGTATTGAATGTATGTTTGTAGTTTCTCGTAATCCTCAGTGTATTTGATGCATAGTCATAAATGATTGACTAAGATGTCTCAGAATAGCAAAGTGAAAAGAAAAATATACCACTGCATTATTTTATGATAGAAATTGAAATGAAATTAACGTATGATATAAAAAAAAGTAGTCAAAGATAATATCTTTTATGAAAATACAATTTTTAGCCCAGAGAGGAAACCCAATGGAAAAACACCAGCGAACTTAAATGGAGTTTCTTTGGCCTTTCTGTTGTGTTCAAAGATATCCTTTCTCTTCCTGGCAGGAGCGAAAGTCATTTATTTGTGAGTCTATTTCCTGGGCAAATACTCCTGTCTTACGATTCTGCTTTCCTTCGGAAAACTGCTTCGCTCCTCACTTTGTTTGTCTTTGTGCTTCGACCCTGGATTTAGTGTTGTTGTTTCAAGATGCCCTGTGATGAATGTTGCTTTTATAGTTTTCTATATTTCTCTTTTCTTCGTTCGTTCTTTTTGCTATTTAGTTTATTCCATTATTGTTCTTAATTATCATACATTAAATTGGGTTGTGGTGGCCGATGTGGCAACGTCCCTGGCTGGTGAAGGCCAGACTGGGGTTCGACTCCAGCTCAAACTCGTACTTCCTTTGGTCGTTGCAGCCTCGCCATCTTTGTGATCTAAGGATGGAGTGTTTGGGGGGAGCCTATAGCAGCCATTGCCTGGCCCTCCTTGGTCTTAGCTTGGGCGGAGAGGGGGCTTGGGCACCGATGGTATGAATATATGGTCAATCTCTAAGGCATTGTCCCGCTTGATAGGGCAATGTCACTGTCTCTTTCCTCTGCCATTCATGAGATAATTGGTAGTAGTTTTATTTAAGCTTCTCTGATTGTTTTTATATATCTTACACGTGATTAAATGATAAGTATTGTTAATACACAAAACCATATCAATGATACGCCATAAAGCTTTTTTTTTCCAATAGAAAATTAAAACAAAAACGAAAAGACATTAAATTAAAAGTAATTTCAACTTTCGTTATGACGAAAAAACATCTTTGGCGAACCTTTT
>NC_090726.1:10745394-10752894 GCF_036898095.1 Palaemon carinicauda | reverse complement strand
TATGGGTCGGTACGTGCAATGGTAACCTTCATCTTTTTGCATTGTGGTTGGCGTGATATCAGAGAGATATAGCTTATTGTTTTCAAGCAAATATTAAACGGATAGAATAATCAGCGCTACATTATCACTGCTTGTTTCCAGTTGGTTCTGGTATCTATTTATAGACAGATAAATAGATAGGTAAGCGGTTGACTAGGATGAATTATACGTGAACTTGACCCAGCGTGAAGGAAATGCTATACCAATTTGTCACGTGACTGATTGAAGGTTTCTAAGGAAGGGATCAATCTGGATGAGGGAGATTTGCATGCAGCAAAAATATTAGTCTAACATTACTGGTATGTTGCTTGCAGGGTTTCTTAAATCTGATTAAAGGATTGCTTTAGTTTACAGTTACAGCGAGCAGCAAGTTAACTAACAGTAACGTAGAGAACATAAACGAATTAATTTATCTTAGTAGCTGAAGGATCAAGCTTCATTTAAATGATAAGATATAAACATTTCTGTTAGATCAAGAACGCAGATATAATTAATTGAAATATACAACTTACTTTTTTGAATGGAGAGGGGTAAAATTTGTCTTATCACCTATTTTTGACGTTAATGAGAAATGTAATGTGCACTTAACCTTTAGCATCATGTTTCAGTACACTATAAAGTTGAAAGTGTGAATTCAGAAATGAGGGCAAGAGATACATGAGGTGTATGGATATATCAGGGAGTTTTATAAATAATTCTAAGTAGGTGAAAACTCTACATGCTGTGTTTAAAGTGATCAATCATTTGATATGTTACAGTTGATCCTTTCAACTGTATATTTCCATGTTTATAATGATTATGAAATGATTCTTGCGTTTGCTATTGTACCAACCGTGTGTCACACAATTGTACATAATTCCTATTGTATGTGCGCTCTTCCCTCGCACTAAAAAGAACCTGAATGATCATGTCTCCGGTTTTGCTCTGAACTTTGTCTGTCCCTCGAACATGCCATGTCCTGTTGCCTTGCCGTTTTGTATATAAAGAAGAGTGTTCCTTAATATATAACTCAGTCGTTTCCAATCTGCCTTTGAGTTCACAACTCCTCTCTCGGTCGTCACACTATTTACCACGTCGGGAACACTAATAAATATTGTAAGATTAATAATAAAATCCGTTGATATTGTTGATCACACCATCACATGACTTGGAATGAAGAAGTATATGTATACGATCTATTGTCATCTGTTATCAGGATGAAGAGAAGAAAAGAATGGCTGCAATGGCGAGAATTAACATTCTTTCTGTGTGAAATTTGCTAAATTGAACCCTTGTATTAATATATAAAATAGACGATGAGCGATAATGAGAATTACATTAAATATATCAATTAATAATAATAACGTTGGGATGGCGGGATTGCATAACCCGAGTAATGTTTTTGTTATGTTTTAATGAATCTGGTTTAAATGAAAGAAAGGTCATACGCGTTTCTGATTTCTAAATTTAAACTATACTTATTTTTTCAGTTGTTATTGTGACATCGCACTATATAATATTAACAAAAAGGGCGAGGATGCTTTAATATAAATGAATATTAAATGAAATTTGCAATAATAAAAAATTTCTTATAGAAAGGACCCTCACTCTAATTTTAATTATATTAAGATATAACAAAAAAGGTCCTTTCTATAAATATTATGCAATATCTGGAAATAGTACTAAAAAGTAAATGAATTTTTAATATATTATTTTCGTATAATTGTGTAGGAAAATATCCTTAAAAAACTTTGAATATGGTTATACTGTTAGTAATGAAAATTTTCTATTATTGATAGATTATATTTTTAAAGTCAGACACTATCTTAAATTGAAAGTACTTTAACAAATTAATTCAAAAGTATGGAAGCATATGTATAAATCTTTGTCTATTTGCATAACAATTTAATGAAGGTATATATATAATATATATATATATATATATATATACATATATATATATATATATATATATATATATACTATTTTTTTATTAAATTGTTACGTTGATAAGAACACATATTGATTCATGCATATACTTTTCAATTTCAAATATACATTAAGGGTTTTATCTAATATAATAATGTACTACATTAGCTTCAAAATTATGTGATTGCAGCATTACTATACCTCCATATTTCATTTCATTTCCTGCAGTGGGCTGTTAAAAGTAGTTTACATTGTAAAAAATATAGAGAAATATGTAAAACAAAAACAAATCTCACATTAAAATCTGATATATTTATATAATTGTTATGTGCCACTTTCTCGCGAATATTTTGCCAGTAATATAATATGCTGCAATTTCTAATTTTACATTCAGAGAACATTTATATGAATAATAATTTCGTAGAAAAGAAACTTCCTGACGAATTTTTTTTTCTATCATCAGAGGACCTTCGCGAACTCAGACGCTAAAAGCATTTTTATATATTTTCACCAGACGTGTCCCTTTCCATTTGGTATTCCCGGAAATGTCATTAAATCTTAAAAGGACAAAGTTATGGGTACGTCCTTAATGTTTACTTTGAAGAATGATATTGAATATGTTTCTGCATATGCAGTTATGAGTATTGGTAAGGTCTTTTGCAGATACAAATGAATTTTGATAAAGGAAAAATCTACTTTTGGGCTCGAGCCATGTCGTCCTGATGGAGGTTCCTCATTGGTAGTTTCTACTTGGGATATTTCTGCGAGTGATATACCAGAGAAATTTTACCTTACAGGTATCAACGGAGTTCTATCCCCCGGAGAGATATTGTTATTATTATTATTACTATTATTATTATTATTATTATTATTATTATTATTATTATTATTATTATTATTATAATTATTATTATTATTATTATTATTATTATTATTATTATTATTATTATTATTATTACTTGCTAAGCTACAACCATTGTTGGAAAAGTGGATGCTCTAACAGGGAAAATAGTTCAGTGAGGAAAGGAAACAAAGAAAAATAAAATATTTCAAGAAAAGCAAAAAGATTAAAATAAATATCTCCTATATAAACTATAAAAACTTTAACAAACCAAGAGGAAGAGAATAAGATAGAATAGTGTGCCAAAGTGTACCCCCAAGCAAGAGAACTCTAACCTAAAAGACAGTGGAAGACCATGGTGTAGAGGCTATGGCACTACCCATGATTAGAGAACAATGGTTTGATTTTGGAGTGTCCTTCTTCTAGAAGAGCTGCTTACCATAGCTAAAGAGTCTCTTCTACCATTACAAAGAGAAAAGTTGCCACTTAACAATTACAGTGAAGTAAAAAGAATTGTTTGGTAATCTCAGTGTTGTCCTGTGTGTGACAGAGGAGAATGTGTAAAGAATAGGCCAGACTATTTGTTGTGTGTGTAGGCAAAGGGAAAAGGAACCATAACCAGAGAGAAAGATCCAATCTAGTATTGTCTGGCCAATCAAAACACCCATAACTCTCTAGTGGTAGTATCTCAACGGGTGGCTGGTGCCCTGGCCAACTTACTAAGTTAAGGACGTGTTAATAACAAGCCATGGTTATCCTTCTCTTGTCTTGAAGGATAAGGTAGAGGGTAGGATACGTTTGCAAGTGGGCCGTTTCAACTCCCGTTTTGAAATTTATAGAGGTATCGCTTTTTAGTTTCTCATGGTGGCATCAGCTTATTATAATGAGTTTTATCCTCTTTATCAGTAAAGACAGTTCTTATCATTCGTTAATCTATTTTATGGGCAGTTTTTGCTCTATAAGATATTCATTATTGCAGTGGATATTGTATGTTTACCAGTGGATTTGTATAAGTCAGTCCAAAAAAAAAAAAAAAAAAAAAAAAAAAAAAAAAAAAAATAATCATGCATACTGTATGTTTACCAGAGGATTGAGCATAATTCAGTCCAATATGCAAAACCATAATCGTTTTGATATTGGAGAAGGCGTTATTTCCAAATTATATTTCAAAATCACCCGCGTAAAGTTTTTTTTTTTTTTATTTGCCTGAAACAGTGTTGCAAATATTTTCGTAATTTTGGATTTTTTTAAAACCAACTTGTTAAAGATCTTTTTTTTTTATTTTCCTTAAACGGAGTGTTGCAGAGATTTTCTGAATTATAGAAATTTATTTTGAAAACCACCTGGATAAATATTATTTCTTTTAATCCTCCTTCTAAACAGAGTTGCAGATCTTTTCCGAATTCTAGAATTTATTTATTAAAAACACTTTGGTTAAGATTCTTTTCATTTTCGTTTTAAACAGAGTTCCCGAGATTTTCCGAAATTTATTTTGAAAACCACCTTGATAAGGATTTTTTTTTTTTGAATTTTAATTTTAAATAGCGTTTCAGATATTTTCCAAAAATCCTAATTGGCCAGTATAGCTGATCTCTTCAGTATATATGTTAGCTTTAACACATATCCTTTTAATAAAATATGTTCATAAACGTATGACAGACGCTGATTTTAACTTCCGTAAGAATGCTTCACAATTAAATAGAATTACCTGAAAGTATAAAAAATTGCATATCAACACAATATTGTGTGAAATAGTGATAGATTTCTACCCCACACCAGGATAAACCTCTGGTCTCTCAAGTGAGAGGCAAGACCACTGCCAATCCAGGTAACAGAAAATGTAAAAGAATTCGTGGTGAAATTGGAAATATTTTCTTCTTTTAGGGTCTCTGCTGGATTGATTGGTGGCATTTTGCGCTTCTATTTAGAGACCTAGTTTCCATCATGATGTGAGATTGAAAAATATTTAGATAAATAATTTCTATATTTCTATATCTTTACCTACCGCAGTATGGAAACACCGACCTATATCGTCTCAGTATGGTTTCAAATCAATTTAAGGAAATATGTTTTATTCATTAACTCTATAGTTTTGAATTCCCGGTACTTATTGAAAATGGTATTCGATAATACAAGTTCCTGTTGTCATTACTTAGAATATTATACGCATAAAGAGAAAAATTTTGTGTTCCATATATTTCGGCACACAATCAAATTAACATTTTATTGTTATGGCAAATATTTGTTAATTTTTAGTTTGAATCGTGATATATATATATATATATATATATGTATATATATATATATATATATATGCAGAAGAACCACGGGGAAAATGAAAATATGAAATATAGGATGAAGTCCTGACTAGTTTCATGATACTTCTTCAGAGAACTGATTTATTAAGAGATAAGGCTACCGTTATTGATATAAAGAAATTGTATTGAAATTCAAAAAAAAGAATTTCCGGTCACCAGAAATGACAATTTTTTGGGCAGGTGTCTAATGAGGTTTGATCTCAACCCAGTAAACCTGATAACAGCTCAGGTAGCTTTTATGAGAGAGTCATTGTTCTATAAGTCTGTATATGTATGTTCGTACGTTTACTGTCCCTACAAAACGTGAAGAAATCTCTCTTAATAAATCAGTCCTCTGTAAAAGTATCACGAAACTACTAGGACTTAATCTTATATTTCAATTTTCATTTTCCCTGTGGTTCTTCTGCATCTGAGCATCACGTTTCCCTGTGATTTTTACGCATATGTATGTATGTATGTACATATATATATATATATATATATGTGTGTGTGTATATATGTATATATATATGTATATATATATATATATATATATATACCTTTGCTGAAGGTAATCATCTATTCCCTAGTTTGCAATTTGGTTTTCGGAAAGGCCTTGGAGCATGTGATGCCCTTCTTACAATCTCCAATGCAGTACAGAAATCCCTTGATTGTGGTCGGGAAGTTCGTATGATTGGCCTTGATTTTAGTGCTGCCTTTGACCGTGTTAATCATGAGGCCCTTGTTTTCAAACTGAAACAGTTGGGAGTGGGTGGGTCGTTTCTTAGCATTATTATTGATTTTTTAAGCAGTAGATCTCAAAGAGTTGTTGTTGATGGGCACCATAGTGAGTATAGGAATGTGATATCCGGTGTTCCACAGGGTAGTGTTCTTGGCCCATTACTTTTCATACTATATACACATGACATGTGGTTTGGCCTAGAAAATAAGCTTGTTGCATATGCAGATGATGCTACTCTCTTTGCATCAATTCCATCCCCTGAATGTAGATCTGGGGTTGGTGAATCCCTTAATAGAGATTTAGCTAAAATTAGTGCATGGTGCAAATTATGGGGTATGAAGTTGAATCCTAACAAAACTCAAAGTATGATTGTAAGTAGGTCAAGGACGGTGGCTCCTCAACATCCGGATCTCAGTATTGATAATGTTTCTTTAAATATGTATGACTCTTTCAAAATTTTAGGCGTGATTCTTGACAGCAAATTTACTTTTGAGAAACATATAAGGTCTGTGTCTTCTTCAATTGCACAAAAAATTGGCTTATTGAGAAAGTCTTTTAAGATATTCGGTGATCAATCTATTCTGAAGAAGTGTTTTAATTCTTTTATTCTACCTTGTTTTGAGTATTGTTCTCCTGTCTGGTCTTCAGCTGCTGATTCTCATCTTAATTTGTTGGACAGAAACTTACGGTCTATTAAATTTCTTATTCCTGATCTAGATATTAATCTCTGGCACCGTCGATCAATTAGTTCATTGTGCATGTTGCATAAGATTTTTCATAATTCTGACCATCCTTTACATTCAGATCTCCCTGGACAATTCTATCCTGTTCGTAATACTAGGCAGGCAGTTAATTCTAATAGCCAGGCCTTCTCCATCATAAGACTCAATACTACGCAGTACTCTAGAAGTTTTATTCCAGCTGTTACCAAGTTGTGGAATGATCTTCCTAATCGGGTTGTTGAATCAGTAGAACTTCAAAAGTTCAAAGTTGGAGCAAATGCTTTTTTGTTGACCAGACGGACATGAGTCTTTTTATAGTTTATATATGACATTTTTGTTGTTGACGTTGTTAATAGTTTATATATGATATATCTCTTTTGACATTACTTTTTTTAGAATGATTTATTGTTAATTTGTTCTCTTCAGTTATTTATTTCCTTATTTCCTTTCCTCACTGGGCTATTTTTCCCTATTGGAGCCCCTGGGCTTATAGCATCTTGCTTTTCCAATGAGGGTTGTAGCTTGGATAGTAATAATAATAATAATAATAATATATATATATATATGTGTGTGTGTGTGTGTGTGTGTGTGTGCAAGTTTTCCCTTTAGCTTTTGAGGTTCTAATACCTACATACATACATGCATGCATGCATATAAAAAGACATTAATACATGCATGCACATATACTAAAACCCCCCACACACAAACACACACACACACACACACACATATATATATATATATATATATAGAGAGAGAGAGAGAGAGAGAGAGAGAGAGAGAGAGAGAGAGAGACATAGAAGTGTGTATATATGAATGAAATAGGAAATCTATTACTTGAAAGAAAGATCGTTTGTTTTTTGAATACTATATGATTTTTCGATACTCAAATATGATTATACGTTACAGTAGGTTCACGATTTCTCTGGTTAGAATATACACAATGAAAAA
>NC_090726.1:10732894-10735394 GCF_036898095.1 Palaemon carinicauda | reverse complement strand
CTTGTAGTCCGGTACGACAAGTGTACCTTTGGCGCCAAGGAAGTGTCGTTCATAGGGCACCGTATCACTCCTGAAGGAGTCCATCCCCTCCCTGAGGAGGTAGCAGCCGTTCAGAACTTCCCCGCGCCCTCGACCGTCAAAGCTCTGCAGGAATTCTTGGGCATGATCAACTATTATCACCGTTTTCTGCCAGCCATTGCCGCCACTCTTGCTCTCCTCTACGCCTCCCTCAAGGGCAAGCCAAAGGACCTGAAGTGGGGTCCCCTTCAAGAAGCAGCCTTCTGCAATGCAAAGAAGGCCCTATCAACTGCTGGGGCTTTCACTTTTCCTATCCCACACGCCCCTCTCCTCTCCACCGATGCCAGCGATGTCGCTATTGGTGCAGTACTCGAGCAGGTGGTCAAAGGCTCGCCCCGCCCATTGGTCTTCTTCAGCAGAAAACTGTCCAAGGCACAATCGGGTTATTCTACCTTCGATCGAGAAATGCTGGCGGTGCACTTGGCTGTCCGTCACTTTCGCCATTTCTTAGAAGGTACGCCCTTCGTCATTCGCACAGACCACATGCCTCTGGTGCACGCCTTCACTCGACAGTCTGACGCCTGGTCCGCCCGTCAACGCTGACATCTCTCCGCCGTAGCTGAATACAATTGCACCCTCCAATACGTCCCTGTGAAAATTAATCCAGTTGCCGATGCCCTGTCAAGAAACACGTTGGCTGCCGTTCAACTCGGATTGGATTACAACGCCCTGGCAGAAGCCCAACGACAGGATCCAGAGTATCAAGCTTGTAGGACATCCTGCACGTCCCTCCGTTGGGAAGACTTTTCCCTCGAAGACTACAACACCACCCTCCTCTGTGACGTCAGTACTGGTAGACCGCGACCTTGGATTCCTGCTCCCATGCACCGACAGGTGTTTGATTTCATTCACGGCCTTTCACATCCCTCGTGCCGTTCTACTGCACAGCTGCTGAAGGCAAAGTTCATTTGGCACGGCATTTCTAAGGATGCTAAGGATTGGGTCCACACCTGTACTTCTTGCCAAACTTCCAAAGTACATCGACACACGGATTCAGGAGTGGGCACCTTTCCTCAACCTCAGCGTCGTTTCGCACACATTCACGTCCACGTTGTAGGCCCCCTACCCACATCAAAAGGACATCGTTACCTGGTTACCGTCATCGACCGTTCCACTCGTTGGCCTGAAGCCATTCCCATGGAAACTGCAACGTCCGCCTCATGTACATCTGCCTTACTCTCTGGATGGATTTCAAGATTTGGTATCCCTGAGCATATTACTTCTGACAGGGGAACCACTTTCACCTCTCAATTGTGGACGTCATTAGCAAATCTCCTGGGCATCACCCTACATCAGACAACGGCCTACAACTCCGCTGCCAATGGAATGGTTGAAAGTTTTCATCGCACCCTCAAAGCAGCTTTGATGTCCCGCTGCAAGGATTGCAACTGGTTTACTCAGCTTCCCTGGGTCCTCCTGGGACTAAGGACCACTCCTAAAGACGCCCTCGACGTCTTGGCAGCTGAAATGGTGTATGGCGACCCGTTGGTCGTCCCTGCCGAATTTTTTCTTTCTACAATCTCCTCCGACGATCTCCAGCGCATACGTCACGTCGTGGGAAAATTTACTCCGTGCCGCCAGACTTACAAGCCCCCAGCGAAGCATCACATACCAACAGACTTGCACTCTGCAACGCACGTCTCCCTGCGCAGCGACACTAGCAAGCCACCACTAACGCCCCCTTACACGGGCCCTTTCCTTGTGATCCGACGCAGTCGGAAAGCATTCCTAATAAACATTCGGGGCAAAGAAGACTGGGTCTCCATTGATCGTCTAAAACCTGCTTATCTTCTGCTAGATGACCCGCCTACAGTTCGCCTCTCTAGATCAGGGCGCCCTATTTAACATTTACAGTATGTCATTTTTAGGGGGGGGGGGAGCCATGTACCAACCGTGTGTCACATAATTGTACATAATTATTTTGTATATATTATGCTTGTATCTGCGCTCTTCCCTCGCACTAAAAAGAACCTGAATGATCATGTCTCCGGTTTTGCTCTGTAATATTGTCTGTCTCTCGAACATGTTATGTCCTGTTGCCTTGAAGTTTTGTATATAAAGGAGAGTGTTCCTTGATAAACAACTCAGTTGATTGTACCCTGCCTTTGAGTTCACAACCCTCTCTCTCGGCCCGTCACAACTCAAAGACTATAGTATTAGACCGGCCAGGATTTGAACCCTGGTCCAGGATACCTGTATGTCAGTGACCATGCCACTCAGCCACTCAAGTCACTGGCATACAGGTATCCTGGACCAGGGTTCAAATCCCGGCCGGTCTGATACTATAGTCTTTGAGTGATTTAGCCTGGGGGTTTGATCCCGAGGTCGTTAAGAGAATACAGACTTTAATGTATTAATATATATGGCTTATTTGAAATATATATATATATATATATATATATATATATATATTTATGTATAC
>NC_090726.1:10709618-10712118 GCF_036898095.1 Palaemon carinicauda | reverse complement strand
AGAAAATATTAGCAACACTGTTTCAGGCAAATAAATAAGAAAAAAAATTACACATGTGATTTTCAATTATAATTTTGAAATAACGCCTTTTCCAATATCAAAATGATCATTTATGGGTTTTCATTTTGGACTGACGTATGCCCAATCCACTGGTAAACATACAAAATGCATGATTATTTATTTTTTTTGCATTTTGGACTGACTTATACAAATCCACTGGTAAACCTACAATATGCACTGCAATAATGAATAGCTTATAGAGCAAAAGCTGCCCATAAAATAGATTAACAAATAATAAGAATTATCTTTACTGATAAAGAGGATAAAACTCATTATAATAAGCTGATGCCACCATGAAAAACTAAAAAGCAATGCCTCTATAAATTTCAAAACGGGAGTTGAAACGGCTCACTTGCGAACGTATCCTACCCTCTACCTTATCCTTCGAGACAAGGGAAGGATAACCATGGCTTGTTATTAACCCGTCCTTAACTTAGTAGGTTGGCCAGGGCACCAGCCACCCGTTAAGATACTACCACTAGATAATTATGGGTCTTTTGATTGGCCAGACAGTACTACATTGGATCTTTCTCTCTGGTTATGGTTCATTTTCCCTTTGCCTACACACACACCAAATAGTCTGGCCTATTTTTTACACATTCTCCTCTGTCATACACCGGAAAAAACTGAGATTAACAAACAATTCTTCTTACTTCACTGTAACTGTTAAGTGGCAACTTTTCTCTTTGTAAGGAAAGAAGAGACTCTTTGGCTATGGTAAGCAGCTCTTCTAGGAGAAGGACACTCCAAAATCAAACCATTGTTCTCTAATCTTAGGTAGTGCCATAGCCTCGGCACCATGGTCTTCCACTGTCTTTTGGGTTAGAGTTCTCTTGCTTGGGGGTACACTTGGTCACACTACTCTATCTTATTCTCTTCCTCTTGGTTTGTTAAAGTTTCTATAGTTTATATAGGAGATATTTATTTTAATCTTTTTGCTCTTCTTGAAATATTTTATTTTTCTTTGTTTCCTTTCCTCACTGAGATATTTCCCCTGTTAGAGCATCCCGCTTTTCCAACTAGGGTTGTAGCTTAGCAAGTAATAATAATAATAATAATAATAATAATAATAATAATAATAATAATAATAATAATAATAATAATAATAATAATAATAATATCTCTCCGGGGGATAGAACTCCGTTGATACCTCTAAGGTAAAATTTCTCAGGTATATCACTCGCAGAAATATCCCAAGTAGAAACTACCAATGAGGAACCTCCATCAGGACGACATGGCTCGAGCTCAAATATAGATTTTTCCTATATCAAAATTCGTTTGTATCTGCAAAAGACCTTACCAATATTCATAACTGCATATGCAGAAACATATTCAATATCATTCTTCACAGTAAACATTAAGGACGTACCCATAACTTTGTCCTTTTAAGATTTAATGACATTTCCGGGAATACCAAATGGAAAGGGACACGTCTGGTGAAAAGATATAAAAATGCTTTTAGCGTCTGAGTTCACGAAGGTCCTCTGATGATAGAAAAAAAAATTCGTCAGGGAGTTTCTTTTCGACGAAATTATTATTCAAATAAATGTTCTCTGAATATAAAAGTAGAAATTGCAGGATATTATATTGCTGGCAAAATATTCTTGAAAAAGTGGCACATAACAATTATATAAATATATCAGATTTTAATGTGAGATTTATGTTTTTGTTTTACATATTTCTCTATATTTTTTACAATGTAAACTACTTTTAACAGCCCACTGCAGGAAATGAAATGAAATATGGGGGGATAGTAATGCTGCAATCACATAATTTTGAAGCTAATGTAGTAGATTATTATATTAGATAAAACCATTAGAGTATGTATATTTGAAATTGAAAAGTATATTCATAAACCATTAGGTGTTCATATTAACGTAACAATATAATGAAAAAAATAGTATATATATATATATATATATATATATATATATATATATATATATATATATATATATATATATATATATAAATATATATATATACATATATATATATAGTATATATATAAATATATATATACATATATATATATATATATATATATATATATATATATAGTATATATATATATCTATATATATATATATATATATATATATATATATATATATATATGTATAGTGTATATATAAATATATATATATATATATATATATATATATATATATATATATATATATATATATATATATGAATGATATAAACCTTCATTAAATTGTTATGCAAATAGACAGAGATTCATACAAATGCTTCCATACTTTTGAATAAATTTGTTAAAGTACTTTCAATTTGGGATATGTCTGAATTTAAAAATATAATCTATCCATAATAGAAAATTTTCATTACTAACAGTAAAACCATATTCAAAGTTTCTAAGGTATTTTTCCTACACAATTATACGAAAATAACATATTAAAAAATCCTTTATTTTTTAGTA
>NC_090726.1:10692118-10699618 GCF_036898095.1 Palaemon carinicauda | reverse complement strand
AAAGCAGTACACCTTTATGAACTCTGAAACCTCTCCACTGAGAATTGTCATAATGAACAAACGAACAAAATATGTTAATAAATACAAAAACACTTCGATTATTTGTCTAACTCCCAAAATAAGTTTCCTAAGAAATTACAGTCTACTTTATAGGTCACAATCAGATTGACAAAGTGTATGGAATAGTTGGTAATTTTCAAAAACGTAGTAGACCAGCTTGATTTGATAACTGCTATATCCAATGTCAAGCAATTTTTATTCATTGTCTATCTACCTACCTATTTACTGTAAAAAAAAAAAAGATAGCCGGTACCGTATTTTCGCTTTAAACCTTCACCAATAATTATCGTCAGAATGATGACTTCATGAGACTCCACCCACTTTAGCCTCGTTATGAATCAGGATAACACTGAAGGCTATCATGGGCATTGTTGGATCAGAAAATTCAAATTCTGGCTATAAAAACTCATTTCTCGAGTAGTTGTAAGAAGTGCTAAATGATCCTCAATGATCCCAGCAGTTGGCCTAAACGTTTAATTCATGCATACTACTGTTGCGGCAGTACTGCTACAGTAGTATTACTACGCCAGCACTGATACCCCACCCACATCTATGTATTGTTCCGCCATCCATAAAGTCTTTGTCATGTTTTTTCACTGTGCAATAAGCCATGGCCTCCTCAGAAATTAAGTTTAACATTAGATGATAGGTTATTTCATTAAGCTGATAAATTATGGCAACTGGGTATGTTATTGCCGACGTTGAAGCTAAAGATAAAGTATGGTGTCATTCCTTCATTGC
Source organism: Palaemon carinicauda (assembly GCF_036898095.1). Taxonomy (NCBI): domain Eukaryota; kingdom Metazoa; phylum Arthropoda; class Malacostraca; order Decapoda; family Palaemonidae; genus Palaemon; species Palaemon carinicauda. The sequence continues at coordinate 10,698,817 of NC_090726.1, read as the reverse complement.
ATTATCATCTTTACTACTATTTGTTTTGCTACATGTAGTAAATATTTTAAAGGATAAATGAATTATGTTCACTTTACTTCTATAGATTCCCATTAGATGTACAAATAAAACTCCTAAAACTATTCATGATTTATTTACAAAATGCAGTCATGCCCAAAACATAGCCAGCACGTTCGTACGGCCTAAGAAGAAGAAAAAAAAAATATATCGGATGATCCGTTGGTCTGATGGAGATTTTAGCACAAAAATCTTATTTTAACAAAAAAAGTTATATAAAGACTGTTTACATACAATCTCTCTCTCTCTCTCTCTCTCTCTCTCTCTCTCTCTCTCTCTCTCTCTCTCTCTCTCTCTCTCTCTTGGTGGCATAGTGAATAGTTAATGGAAATGTTCAAAAGCCTGAATGACATTACAAGTATTATAATCATGTTACGCTAAATACAAATCAGACCATAAACATTGGATTTAAACCAGAAACTGAATAATTACCTATTCAGGCTATAATAGATATGGCCAAGGGCTTTCTCATGACAGTATAAAGTTGAAAGTCGTAAGACAAATGCAGGTTTGCAACCACGGGGGCAATCCCAAATCCTGTTAGCAATTCTTGACTGTTATGGGTTTCAGAGCAGATGGAAGAAGGTGAATGGGTGTCTGGTGGATGGGCGGGGCAAAATTTTGTCCAAAGGTGTTTACATTGCTTACGTAATGAATGTTTTCGACTCTTGGCTCGGTATCACTGGCCATGGCGTCGGCTGGATAATTTTTACTCTATAAAAATTAAAACCATCGGGTTTAGGTTATTGATAATGCTGACAAAATTTGTGTGTGGTTGTAAAATATACATATGTCAACTTTCAGCTACACCCGATGCTTTGATAAGGAGCAAAGTCCAAAAAACCGTGTTACAGAGGGCCTGAATCTCATAGTAGGTCGACCTGGAAGGCATATAGTATGGGTCTTGTCAAAGCAGACTTACACGCTGAAATCGTGTTAGCCGCCAACCCTTGACCATGGAGGTGGATGAAGAAAGATAAGCAGAAGTCTGTCGAGATCTCCTGCGGATTCTAAGCCTTGACAAAGGCCACCCATTTTCTCCAAGATGACTCATATTGCCTTCTAGTAGATTTGCACTTATATTCCTCTAGGAAGTCTATGCTGGCTTTCGAAATCCCGAAGCGCTTTCTCACCGCTAGGGAGAGAAAATCATGAGCTGCAGGGTCCGGGTTTTCTGTAATGAAGCGCAGACAGTCGACTTCTGGACTCGCTGGGTCAGAACTGGATGTGGTAGCGGTACAAACTTCAGCTGTAGTTCCAATGCCATGGGGAACCACACGCTGTTCGGCCACTTGTGGGCCACTATTGCCGCTACCCCCCTGAAGGATCTTAGTTTGTTGAGGACCCTCAACAGAAGGTTGTGAGGAGGTAACAGATAAATCCTGGACCATCTGTTCCAGTCGAGGGACATCGCATCCACTGCTTCCGCTAAGGGGTCCTCATACGGGGACACGTACAAGGGCAACTTCTTGTTGTCTTTCGTCGCAAAGAGGTCTATCTGCAGTTCTGGGACTTGATTCAGAATGAAGGAGAATGATCCTGTGTCTAAGGACCATTCCGACTCTATCGGTGTGAACCTGGATAGAGCGTCCGCTGTCACGTTGCGGACTCCTTGAAGGTGAACTGCCGACAGGTACCACTTCTTCTTTTCCGCCAATCGGAAAATGGCCAACATCACCTGGTTGAGAGGTGGTGACCTCGATCCTTGTCGATTCAAGCATCTCACAACTACCTCGCTGTCCATCACCAACCTTATGTTGATCGAGTGACGCGGGGAGACTTTCTTTAAGGTAAGGAGCACTGCCATAGCTTCTAGAAAGTTTATGTGAAAGGTCTTGAATAGCTTGGACCAAGTCCCCTGGACTTTTTTCCGATGAGAGTGACCTCCCCATCCCTCCTTTGAGGCGTCTGAGTGAATCGTCACCGACGGGGGAGGTGGCTGAAGAAGAACCGACTTCTTTAGATGTCTGGCTTGGGACCAAGGCCTGAGAAGAGTACGTAGCCGAAGCGGAACTGGTCTTCTCAGATCTCATCGCGCGTTTGATGCATAACTTCTCCAAACTCCGGTTGCATCCTTTAGCTGTGCTCTTAGCACTGGGTCTGTCACCGAAGCAAACTGAAGAGAGCCCAGTACCCTCTCCTGTTTGCGTCTTGATATCCTTTCGGAATCTAGAAGTCTCTTGACAGAACCCGCTATCTCCTTCCTTTTCTTTGCCGGGATAGAGAAACGGTGTGACAAAAGGTCCCAGCGGATTCCCAGCCACTGGAACTTTTGAGATGGAGAAAGTCGAGACTTTTTTCTGTTGATCTTGAAGCCTAGGTACTCTAGGAACTGGATCACTTGACTGGAAGCTTGGAAGCATTCTGTCTCGGATGCTGCCCACACCAACCAGTCGTCCAGGTAGGCTACTACCTGAATTCCCTTTAGGCGTAATTGTTTGAGAGCTGCGCTCGCAAGCTTCGTGAAAATCCTTGGGGCTATGTTTAGCCCGAATGGCATGGCTCTGAAGGCGTATAGTCTTCGTTGTAGCCTGAACCCTAGGTAGGGGGAGAGTCGAAGGCTGATTGGAATGTGCCAATAGGCGTCTGACAAGTCTATAGAGACGGAATATGCCCTCTTGGGCAGTAAGGTCCTTATGTGTTGCAGTGTTAGCATTTTGAATTTGCAATTCACTATGAACTTGTTGAGTGGCGGCAAGTCCAGAATGACTCTGAGCTTTTCCGAGTCTTTCTTGGGAACACAAAACAGCCTCCCTTGGAATTTGATGGACTTCACCTTTCGGATCACATTTTTCTCCAACAGTTCTTGAACGTACTCCTCCAGAACGGGGGTGGAGTGTTGAAAAAACTGAAGGCACGGGGGTGGAGTGGTGTACCAGCTCCAGCCCAGTCCATTCTTGAGTAGGCTGTGGACCCAGGGATCGAAGGTCCATCGATCCCAAAATTTCAGAAGTCTCCCTCCTACCGGTATCATCTCACTTGGACTGCCGTCCTGAGGTCTTGCCTCCCTGACCACGACCACCCCTGAATCCCCTTCCCCTTGAGGGGCGCCTAGACGAGCCTCTGGTTGATCCTCTAGGCTTTGCTCGAAAGGAAGAAGACTGCCCTTCGAACGTTGGGGTGAATGCCGTGGACTGTGTCGACACAGCCTGGGGTATCCATTGAAAAGTGGTCGGGGTTTGTGCCACCATCTGGGGCACTGGAGGCAATGGCAATTGCAGTTGCTGTTGCTGTCTAAAAGGCTTGGCTGGCCGAAACGGTAGCCTAGTCCTCATAGCCTTCCTCTTTGGTTGAGGACCCTCATCCGGGGAAGACTTTCTTTTGATAGCCAGGCCCCACTTCTGGAGAAGGTTTCTATTCTCCAAAGTGGCCTTATCAACTACTTCTTTGACCAAGTCGGTAGGGAAAAGGTCTTTTCCCCAAATGTTGGAGGAGATTAGTTTCCTTGGCTCGTGCCTCACCGTAGCCGAGGTGAACACGAACTCCCTACAAGCTCTCCTTGCCTTGACGAAGCCATAAAGGTCCTTCGTCACTGTGGCCAGATGAGTCTTGGCCACCACCATGAACATTTCATGGACCTTGGGGTCACTTGCCATTGTCTCAAGAGTAGTCTGAAGAGACATTGAGGCAGCCAGTCTTTCTTTTGTCTCGAACTCTCTTCGCAAAAGAAAGTCAGACAGCTTAGGGAGGTCCCCGCCGAACTGACGTCCGGCAATATCAGCCTCCAACTTTCCAACTGAAAACGTAAGATGGACGTCCTTCCAGTCTTTGTGGTCCATAGGCAGGGCCAGCGACAAGGGTTTACACTCCTCCAGGGAGGGGCAAGGCTTGCCGGCCTCGACTGCTTTTAGTACAGCCGCAAACCCTTTCTGTAAAAAGGGGAAGGCTCTAGCAGGCGAGGACACAAAGGAAGGGAGCTTCTTGCTCAATGCAGCTACCTTTGAGTTAGAGAAGCCCCTCTCTTTCATCGAGGATGAAAGTAGAGCTTGAGCCTTAGCATGGTCCATCACTATGACCTCCTTCAGCTCTGTCTCCTCCTTTGAAGCTGGTTCCTTCCTCAGCTGGACATAACTGTCCGGATATGATGCCTTGCTGGGCCAGAATTCCACCTCCTCCAGGGGAACTGAGCCCAGCTTATCCGAGATGACGATCTTTCCAGTCGTCATCGGCATGTGCTCAGCATACCTCCATGGGTTAGCATCTGAGCACAAGGGAAGGTCTTTCACATTGAGCTTTTTCTGGGGCCCATGTGATTCTGCAAGGCACTGCATCCGCAGTTCCATTGCAGCCGCCTTCTCCTGATTCTCCTTCTGCATTTGTTGGATCATTCCAACAATAGAAGAGAGGGCCTGTCCCAGCTCTACTGGGAGACCGGCCGATGTTGAGGGAATAGGCTCCGGAATCTGAACCGGAGTAGCCGACACCTCGTCGACCTCTTCCTCTACAACGTCTGGGGCTTGAACTTCATCCTGGGCTTCTGCCAGGAGGTCTTCCTCCAGACGCTCGTCCATGTCAGACATCCTGTCATCTAACTGGATGTCTTGCATCGCGACCGCGACTTCAGCATCCACCTGGATCTGAACTTGGGGGATCTCCTCTTGAGGCTGGGGAATCACTGCATCAGCTGATGCCTTAGGGAAAAGATACACCCTCATCTTCTCACTTGGAAGATAAGGTCCAGAAGTGTTCTTTTGGAAGCCCCTTACCCAGGTACGAACTTCTCCCTTGCTATATCCCTTGATTCCGCCGTCCTAGGGGAATCAAAGGCCTCAGTAATCAGGTTAGTGCACACAGTACATACCTGAGGGTCCCAATACCGGAGATCATCCTTGGAGACAGCGCATGCTGCGTGTCTCCTACAAAACTCATGTCCGCAGAGGTTCTTGCTGCGGACGTTGCAGAAAACACTTCCGCACTTCGAAGGGTCCTCCTGTAAGAGAAGAAATTTCCATGAGTATCAAGTGAACTATGTATCACTGGATATGCATAGTATAGCATAACAATTCAGAAAAGAAAGACACACACTTGTGTTTCCCTCACAACCCATTGTTGCAGCCTTCCAGATAATAAAATCGAATGGTTAATCTCTTCGAGAGTAACCAATACAAAGTTTCCAGAGGAAACAGGTGGAGCTCACACCTAAGCAATGATTTTAAAATCCTGGATAATAGACAGGAAAGAACTCACTTTCTATCTGTAGGGCAACAGCAAAGGGCTGTGCAAGAAAACACAAAAGTGTTAGAACACACAGTGCTGTACCAAAACCCACACTATAGTTTTCTTCTTACAGTATCTGTTATACTGAAGAATACTGGTACAGTATAGGAGGTTATGTGCCGGCCGGCACACACCATAACTAGCTTTAAAGTATACTACTTAACAGCTATAAGGCGGCAGAACGCTGGTTCAAATGCATGTGCCGGCCGGCAGTAACTGCCGGCCGGCACAGCCAATGTCGGTCGGCAATGACTGCTGACCGACCACTACACAAGGTAGTACCCGGCTGCCGGCCACACTCTTGGCGACCGGCAGACAAGGGCTGACATTAGCCGGCCAGCAGAGGTACAGGACCGATGCCAGCCGGCAGCAAAAGAACCAGAGGACTACAACTGCCCGGCTGCCGGCCTCATAGGCCGGCAGCCGGGTCGGGTACAGCACTAGAAGAAAACAGAATGGATGCCGGGATAAGAGTGTACACTACCTCCAAGCCCGGCAATCCGAAAGAGTGCATATAAGGAAGGGGAGAATCTAATTCAGGCTTCCAGACCAATGCCGTCTGACTCTGCAGGCAGGCATGGATGAGGGACCAAGGGAGGTCCGGGCAGCACTCAAAACAGAAGACCCTTGCCGGCCAGCAGCTCTGCCGGCCGGCAAGGGACTGAGTCAATTCCACATCCTAACCTATTCTAGGTCCAGATGTAGAATGACGTACAGTACTGTAATGGCTAGGCCATTACAGAGATAGAGGGGGAAGGGACAAAAGAGGGTCCTACCAACCTTGCTTTAGTGACGGATCACCCGCAGCCAAGAAACTCATCTTAGCCTAAGGGAGATCCAAGGGGGGAGGCCAGCAATACTTGCCAGCTCCCAGAGCACCAAAGCAAGGAAGGTGTTGCTACTCCCAGGGAAAGAAACTTATCCTCCCCCGAGAACAGCAACAAGGACTAGTCTGGTAGATCACAAAAGAAGGAATCATCTCGTACAGAAACCTTCGGTAGTGACCTAAGAAGGCTAAGCCTCCTATGTCTGTGTCAGGTCAGCGAGGGAGACTCTACCCCAAGCCAGACAAACACAGACTCAGACTAAAAAACTCTGTTGTTCTGTCCCTTTTTGAACCAGACTTACTGGAACAGGAAGGTACAGTAACACCCCAGTATAGTTTTATCGAAAATTAATTCAGATAAACCACTTAGGGATAAGCCCAAGGCTTAAACAGAGGGAAAGGGATTGCATACCTTCTCCGAAGAAAAGAAAGCAACCGGGGAGTATGAGAAAGTATACTAAGGCTCCATAAGCAACTTAGCCTAGGCACCAAGAGAATCGATTACCAAAATCACCGAAACTCACTCGTATACTATCTTGGAAATATTCCACATAATCTTAAATGTATAAAACATAGCCTAAAGCTTCAATAAAATTTTA
>NC_090726.1:10682118-10684618 GCF_036898095.1 Palaemon carinicauda | reverse complement strand
ATTAAAATAAGCCACATATCTTATTACCTTAATGTCTTGATGCTCTCATCGACCTATGGATGAAAATATGATGAATATGAAAATAAATCAGAGTCTGCTGTCTATAGACCTTTCTTTTTTATCACTGAAAGGCGCAGGACTATTTAGGGAGGGTCAAATAAAGATTACTGTTTACTGCAAATCTGAAAACAAAAGATTTTAATATGAATTGTGATGGCAAAAAAAAATAAGTAGGGACTTTATACTTACATTTCTTTGCAATGATGATAAATACTTAGCTTTTTATGTAAAAGTATTTCACTATATTGAATTTCCTTGTTGAATTTTCTCATGTTTTCCAGAAAAGACGCCTCTATCAGTTATTGAAATTCTCTAGATAGAAAATCCCTTTTATCATTCATCACTGAAGATACATAATTCGAAGTGTAAAAAAATTACTTCCCGTTTCAACCCAAAACTTAAATTATAGGGTTGGATGATGTAAACACATAACATCAATCATTCTTGTGATGCTCTCCTCGACATAATCGACCGAGAAAACGTACAGTGATTAATGGTATACTGTACTCAGAGAGTTTCATGATAGATATAGAGGTAATTGCCTTGAATATGATTTTTAAACTATCATGGTAGAAAAAGACAGTGGATTATATTGAATATCTAATTGCCTGACTTTAATGAATAATGTATATGGAACGTAAATTCAATTTCGTCACCAAAGTACAGTATGATTAGGAACAAATAAGTACGCGAAGATTATTCCATACCGAAATTGGTTTCATTATAAGTTGTAATATAGCCACATAGCTATGTATTGATATGAATATTTCCATTTTATCGATAAAATACTTTATTCCAGACTCTATTTTTAAAAAACTTAGAAAATACAATTTATTCAATAAACGTTTATTTTATGTACAATCAGTATGCATATATATAATGAATGATTTAAAGTTTTCAGGCATCCTGACATCTAAGGTAATTGACGCCGGGCATATATATAAACAAATATATATATATATATATATATATATATATATATATATATATATATATATATATATACCTGTATATTTATATATATATATATATATATATATATATATATATATATATATATATATATATATATATATATATATATATATATATATATATATATATATTCAGATAAGCCATATATATTTTTGATACATTAATATCTGGATTCTCTTAACGACCTCGGGATCAGAGCCCCAGGCGAAATCACACAAACACAAGAGCTTGTGACCGGCCGGGAATCGAACCCTGGTCGGCAACCTTGTATATACAGTGACTAAACCGCTTGGCCACGAAGAAAGATAAAAGTCAGTGACAATTCTTCTGTACTTATACCTGTCGAATTCAGGTGTTATGTACTTAGAATTGAAATCAACCCATCTTCACCATCGTAGCTAATTGGTAGGTTTGGGACTTGGCATTCGATTAATGATAAATTTTGCACATTTAGACGTGTTTTTCATATTCAAGTAAGCCATATATATTTTTGATACATTAATGTCTTGTTTCTCATATATGTATATATATATATATATATATATATATATATATATATATATATATATATATAAAGTTATGTATGTTTATTGGCAATAGTTACTATAAATTCTAACATTATATATGATTAAATTTTCCTTAACATTAGGCAGGCTACGTTATGATAAAAATATAGTTAACCTTTAAAACACAGCCGTTACTATCACTATTATCTTACGAAAAATAAATAAATATCATTTACATATATCATAAGTGTTACTAATATAAGAAATGCAATTTAGCTTTACAAATCAAATCTTCCATGTTTACGCTATGAGCTTCAAAGTAATGAAATTTACATTATAAGCTTCGGTATTTTTGAAAGACATCAGCTGACTTCTTCAAAGTCTCGATAACTACGAGGTTTTGAATAGACTTTAACCTCATTTTCCTACTTATAGCATAAAATTGTGAAAGATATATGTATATGTATATGTATATGTAAATGTATGTGCATATGTAATATATATATATATATATATATATATATATATATATATATATATATATATATATCCATATACATATACATATACATATATATATATATATATATATATATATATATATATATATATGCTGTATATATATATATATATATATATATATATATATATATATACATATACATATACATATATATGTGTGCGTGTGTGTGTGTATGTGTGTGTGTAAATCTATGTACATGGACATATATATATATATATATATATATATATATATATATATATATATATATATTTATATATACTGTATATATATATGTATATATATTTATATATATATATACATATATGTATAAATATATATATATATATATATATATATATATATATATATATATGTATATATATATATATATATATATATATATATATATATATATATATATATATATATATATATACATTTATACATATATATA
>NC_090726.1:10659618-10674618 GCF_036898095.1 Palaemon carinicauda | reverse complement strand
TGTAGCTTGGATAGTAATAATATATATATATATATATATATATATATATATATATATATATATATATATATATATATATATATATAAATGAATAATAGCTTAGTGAATATTTGCTCTCATATATATATATATATATATATATATATATATATATATATATATTTATATATATATATATATATATATATATACATACATATATATATATATATACATACATATATATATATATATATATATATATATATATATATATATATATATATATTTATATATATATATATGTATATGTATAGAATATGTATATGTGTGTATAATATACATACATATATATATATATATATATATATATATATATATATGTATACATATATATATATATGTATATAGGTGTATTTGAGATACATAGATACATCCATTACTGAGGCATATTCAAATTTTTATTTCGTTTTTATTGTTTATCAAAAAATTTATTGTTTCATCCGAAAAATTATAGATTATATATTATAAGATTTAATCATTTTTTTCTCCAATGGATTATTTTTCAACTCTCAATAATCGTTGTTTAACGTAATTATATTGCAGCCCTATAGTTTTTATTCAACTAATGATGTGATGGAAGCCTCCAAACAGGTGTAACCGAACTAACTGCAAGTATCTTATTATAGTTTTAATTATCTAGCCAATTAGGAAATTAAAAATAATTGCAGATTTACTGCAATGATACATTAAATTATAAAAATTATCATCATTATTAAAATTATCAAAACTAATTTCATTATTAAAGTTATTATCTACAAATTTGATGTAAGATACAATCAGACATTGATTAACAAAATCCTCTGATGTAATGGCACCAATTTAATATTTACTATCATTAAAATAAAAAAGAAAAAATAGTCGATGTGGCAATCATTAGGCAAATGCAATTATATAGAGGAAAAACGGCATTTGCTAATTTGGGCTGCGTAAAAAAAAAATTTGATTATGAAGTCTTGATTAAAGAGAAGTAGTCTCGAGAATAGTAATCATGTGTCAGAAAAGCTCTCCAAGGGACAATTACCTTTTAAGATGCCATCAAACGATGAACACGGGTTAATGCCACAGTTGCTCAAGAACCTTGTATAAGGTCTTTCAGTTAGGAAAACAAAACACAACTGGTCTCTCTGAAAAGGGGAAAACAGTTACTGGAAATGGAAGGAAAGTGAAATTTTAAACCTAATTTGAGTTAATACCTTCGTCTCATAGACATCATCAGACTTACAATGAAATAAAAGAGCTCATCGACCAACTTATGAGTTGGAATTATGAATAGAGAATAATAAAGGTTCAACGGAAGATAAACAAGAGTTTAGACTTTCGATTTTGTTATTTCTTATGTGTGATGAACATGGTGTTTAGGACGTTTCTTTGAGTAGACATAATAAGGTGATATACTGGGTCAATTTAGGGATACAAGTTTGAGCTAATTGTTAACCTAAGCAGTACCTATATACCTTTAAACTGTAAATATATTCAAATCGAATAAACCACGTTCTGAATAGTGAATATTATGTATTATGTAGCTATCATTCATATTGTTAATTCAATTAATCTATTTTAATAATCTGTTGTATTTTTAAATTTTACTTTTTTTGAAGGAGTCATGCCCCTTAAATGATGTTCATGAAAAATCAGAGTATGTTCTATACCAACTCATTTCTCTTGAAATGGATGATTTAGAATGTTTCTCGTGGCCATTTATACAATTTTCTGAAGATTTTAATGGATAGCAAAAAATCCTAGCATTAATTTTTTTTATCTATTTATTTTTTTCTATTTATTTTTTTTTTTTTTTTTTTTTGTAAACTTATTAATTTTGCACTGAGTACCTAGCCTCAGATACATTGTGGAAAATGATAATCTATTATCAGAATAGTCTGGCCAACTGTATATTTCATAAGTTAGTAAGCTTTCTGAATATCTAAAATTTTATTTCAAGTTTAAATTGGTTGCCTTGTATAACAGTCAGGGCATAAAAAGTAATTGGAACTCAGAAAACTAGGCTATAGCAAAAGTTAACGGTCAAAATTTATTTTTGGAGAAGCTTAATCTTGTTTATGTAAACTTTCTCTTTATCCGATATTCATTTCGGGGACTAAAATTTTCAAAGATATTATCTTATTGAATTTTACCTCCATCCGATTGTTAATCTAAATATATCACGTGATTTTATGATAAATTATTTTTGCAAACCAAAGTATGCAAATCAAATGAAGCTTTATGTTTAACAGATAATTCAAAATTTTCATTTTAAGAATAATCAGGCCACAGTTTCACTAATTTCATAAATTACAAATTAAAAGAAATAGTAAAAAGTAAATCACCTAATGATGTAATGGAACCTCCAAACCAGTGAAACCGAAATAACTATAACTAAAGTCAATTTCTTTTAGCGAGGCAGATTTGCACCGACTCGCAACGGTGCCCTTTTAGCTTGGAAAAGTTTCCCGATCGCTGATTGGTTGGACGAGATAATTCTAACCAATCAGCGATCAGAAAACTTTTCCGAGCTAAAAGGGCACCGCTGCGAGTCGGTGCAAATCTGCCTGGCTAAAAGAAATGGACTATAGTCTTGAGTAGTGCCATAGCCTCTGTACCATGGTCTTCCACTGTCTTGGATTAGAGATTTCTGGCTTGAGGGTACACCCGGGCACACTATTCTATCTAATTTCTCTTCCTCTTGTTTTGTTAAAGCTTTTTATAGTTTTTATAGTAAATATTTATTTTTCTTGTTTCCTCTCCTCACTAGGCTATTTTCCCTGTTGGGGCCCCTGGGCTCATAGCATCCAGCTTTTCCAACTAGGGTTATAGCTTAGCAATTGATAATAATAATAATAATAATAATAATAATAATAATAATAATAATAATAATAATAATAATAATATCTTAATATATTTATAATTATGTATGCAATCTGAAAACAACTAAGAATGTATATAAACTCTTGCTATGATTGCAGTAGATCTGATGTGAGATGCAATCAAACATCGATTAACAAAATCATCTTATGCGATGGCACCAAATGAATATTCGTCATCATTGAAATCAAAAGCAAAGGAATAGTCAAGGTGATAATCGTCTTTACGTTCTGCATAATGTGGCTTGTTCCTAATCTCTCTCCACGACCGTCTCTCCTTTTCATTTGTTTTTATTTTCTTAAGCAATCATTTTCTTTCATACATAATATATCCATTTTTATCTGGTATAAAATGTTCCTCTTGCTAGTGTTTTTTTTTCTTACTATTATTATCATTTCATTTTCCACAAAAATTTCTTTGATCTTCATCATATATTTAGTAACATTAAAAAAATCATATATAGATTATTCTTATTGAAGAAATATATTTTTGAAACGATTGCTGTCACAGGCTCTTAACTCTAGAAAACGCATTTGTACAACAAAAAATACTTTTGAAGTTTTAATTATTTTATAGACAAAAATCACCTATAAGGCTGTAAAATGGAACACCTGTAACATATGGTTCTCTGTTCGGTGAGTTTAACCTTTAGTTTCCTCTTTCAAGAAGAGAGGGAATACTAATCATTCTTATCTTGATGTTATTACTTGAAATATGAGATGTTATAAAGGCGAGTTATATATCAACAGTAATTGAACTTCAGTTAGCATAGAGAAGTAATTTAGATAGAACTTTCATAAGAAAATAATTAGTCAACAACTTCATTTACAGTTAATATTAAAAAGGAACATTTATTTTTTCCTCTGAATACGAAAGTATATAACATATAATTTTACATAACAAGATGAGGATAATATAAACCACAAGATTATGATATGTTAGGTTATAAAAAACACCTCTTTTTGTTAAATGTACGATACTGGAAAGAGATAAAGGCTAATAGAGATGTTTATCTTAATAAACAAAGGAAAGACTCTAGATTATAAATGGGTTATAATTCTATGTGACCATCAATCACGCCATGATTAATCTATTGGATATTGCCAACGTTAGATCAATAACCCGAAAAAAAACAAGCATTAAAAATATTCCAAACCCTCAAAAACAGAGGATGAATCATATCTCACCAAGAAAACCATAATTCATGTTACATATTTCTTTTTTTTTTTCTTCTTTTTTCTTTTCTTTTTTGAGCCAAAGAACGGCTCGACGCGAACAAAGGACTTTTTCTAATGCAGATTCTTTGTCATACCGATGGGAAAATTTAAGTCCGATACAATTTTTTTTTCTTTCATCTTGAAATATGTGTTACTTTTGAAAGTAGACATTACCATTTTCTCATTCCTGAATAATGTTACCATATTTATTGTGTTATTATTATTATTATTATTATTACTTTCTAAGCTACAACCCTAGATAGAGAAGCAGGATGCTATAAGCCCAAGGGCTACGACAAGAAAAATAGCCTAGTGAAGGAAGGAAATAAGGAAATAATCAAACTACAAGAATTCAATTAACAATAAAATAAGAGATTTTAAGAACAGTGGCAACATTCAAATTAATCTTTCATATATAAACAATAAAAACTTGTAAAAAAATGGGGAAGAGAAATAAGATAGCATAGTGTGACGAAGTGTACGTGTCGGAAACAGCCTTACAGTGGTTTTTCATGTAGTGACGCCAGAAAACTTTAAACTTATCAATTATTGTTACCTGGTTTTAAATGCATTTCGTCTAGACTCTTGTTTGTAGTGACAAACACATATTTTCCTTCCCTCTCTCGTTGTCTGCTCCTGTCTGACTCAAGTTCCTCAAGTTGCTCATACACTTTACAATTACCCTTTCCCTTTACCCATCTGCCTTCTCGACTACTTCCTTCTTGCTCTGTCATTAAGAATTCCTTTCTCATCTCGAAGTACGGAAGAAATAACACCGCCAAAACATTCCTTACAGTCTTTGTGTAAAAGGTTCTCCAGAGAAGTTTTTTCGTCATGACAAAAGTCAAAATTACTTTTATATAAATGACGTATCGTTCTTTGTCTTTAATTTCTATTAAAAAAAATCTTTATGACTTAGCATTGATATGGTTTTGTGTATTAACAATACTTATCATTTAATCACGTGCAATATATATAAAACAAGCAGAGAAGCTTGAATAAAACTACTACTAAGTATCTCACGAATGGCAGAGAAAAGAGACAAATGCCCTATCAAGCGGGACAATGCCCGTGAGACTGACCATATTTACATATGATTAGCGCTCAAGCCCTTCTCCTCCCAAGCTAGGACCAAGGAGGGCTAGGAAATGGCTCCTGATGACTCAGCAGTTAGACCTCTAGGCTCCCCCATACACTCCATCCTTAGATCACAAAGATGGTGAGGCTGCAACGACCAAAGGAAGTACTAGTTTGAGCAGGAGTCGAAACCCAGTCTGGCCTTCACCAGCCAGGGACGTTGCCACATCGGCCATCACAACCCAATTTAATGTATAGATAATTAAGAACAATAATGGAATATACTAAATGTCAAAAAGAACGAACGAAGAAAAGAGAAAGAGAGAAAACTATAAAAGCAACATTCATCACAGGGCATCTTGAAACAACAACAATAAATCCAGGGTCGAAGCAAAAAGACAAACAAAGTGAGGAGCGAAGCAGTTTTCCGAAAGTCTTGAGAGAAGGAAAGCAGAATCGTAAGACAAGAGTATTTGCCCAGGAAATAGACTCACAAATAAATGACTTTCGCTCCTGCCAGGAAGAGAAAGGATATCTTTGAACACAACAGAAAGGCAAAAGAAACTCCATTTAAGTTCGCTTGTGTTTTTCCATTGGGTTTCCTCTTCTAAGCTAAAAATTGTATTTCCATAAAAGATATTATCTTTGACTACTTTTTTATATTATATGTTAATTTCATTTAAATCTCTATCATAAAATAATGCAGTGGTATATTTTTCTTTTCACTTTGCTATTCTGAGACATCTTAGTCAATCATTTACGACTATGCATAAAATACACTGAGGATTACGAGAAACTACAAACATTCATTCAATACACATTTCTTGTAAGATTCTAGAAACAAATCATTGCTTAACGATTTTTTTTCTGATAGCATCCTTATCAATTTATATACCTTTATATATATATATATATATATATATATATATATATATATATATATATATATATATATATACAAATATATATTTATATTTATATAATGTAATATATATATATTTATATATATATATATATATATATATATATATATACATATATATATATATATTGTATATATGTATCTACATATACATATTTATATATGTATCTAAATATATATGCCTATATATACATATATATATATATATATTTATATGTGTATGTAAATGTATATATATATATATATATATATATATATATATATATATATATATATATATATATATATATATGTATGTATAAAATAACCACAAATTTTACAGTTTCCAGCCCACTTTATCATCACTTTAATAACACTATGCTAGCCAACTACGGATTGGTGATAGTGGAAAGCTTTTGTCCGATCGCTCACAGCTAACCAACCTTTTATTGGTTGCCCTTTCTAGTACAACTTAAGTGATCATGGCCTAAAGCAGTTCCCATTCTGAAACAATGCATAATACAGCATACACAATAATACAAGAATCTTGGCAAAGATGATCTGAGGATGGTAGGTTCATCCTTCCCAAGATTCTTGAACATGATATGTCGTGCAATGCTAGTGGCCTTTCTAAATTGATTTCAGAAGCAGGTCTTCTGTATGCTATTTAACTTTTATAACATATTTACTTTTCAGGTTTTATTAGAATACTCTTTTAGACTTTATTTGTAATAAACGATATCGTGGTCAACGACCTTCGATGACAGAATGCCAAAGAACTTCAAATCATTTATTTATTCACTCATTTATCCATTCCAAGGAATTGAAAAGACATTTGTTGCTAAGATGGTGTACGTAAGTGTACCTAACATTAATGATGATCTTATATTATATATTACATAAATAGGAAGACTTGTTGAGGCAAAATTGAAACAATTAATAAACAAAACCCAATGCCAAGAAATGTCTACACAAGTCGACTATCATAAAGTTAGAACCTTCCTCTAACAGATACCTCTATTCTTAACCACTATTCTTACCCTCTATTCCCAGCCTATTCGCCATTTTCCCCTCTCGTGCTATATGCTCTACTACATTTCTCCTGACAACACACGAGCAGAGTTTCTGGGAATTTATTGATCATTAAGAACTTGGGGTAGAGTAAGTGTAGGAGCAAATTGGTAGTGAGCATTTTTTTTATGGATGTTGAGTTTCCTTTTAATAGCAGAGCGTGGATGGTATCATATTTTTTTTTCAGGGAAGTTTACCTTAGAGATTAATTGTGTGTGTGTGTATATATATATATATATATATATATATATATATATATATATATATATATATATATATATATATATATATATATATATATATATGTATGTATACATAGTTGGGTTTAGAACATTGAAACATTATCATTATCACTATTATCATTACAATTATTATTATTATTACTATTATCATTATTATTATTATTATTATTATTAATATTATTATTATTATTAGTATTATTATTATTATTATTATTATGTTTGTTGTTGTTGTTGTTATATCCTTTTAAAAGATAAGCTTTTCTGTAAAACATTCCATCAAAAGTTTGTAACAACGATTTAATATTCAAATGCAACTTATTTTAGTCACTCATATTACTACAAAAAGAATGTTATTAAATATGATATAGTAATTACTAGCAAAAAAACACAATAAAAAGTAAGAGAGGTATTGAGTTAAAAGCTCAAGATAGCGACGACTGGCGATATCTAATCGAGGCCCTTTGCGTCAATAGGCGTGGGAGGTGATGATGATGATGATGATGTTTACATTAGTTAAATCATCATATGATTAAGGTCGATGAACAACACACAAAAATTATATAAAAATGCATATCTAATCAACAGGGAAAATCTAAATTGGGGTCAATAAACTTATAATTAATAGATCAAGACCACGTCATTGCTCAGAAGATGGAAGGGATGTAAAAGGAGTAAGATCCTTCTCATGAGAAAAATGCAAATATAATCAGAAATATTGACTGATCAAGAACACTACACTGTACTGCATTGTAGTAATCAGCAATTTATCGGTTAAAAATTACGTATACAGACACTGTATACACACACGTACACACTCAAACAAACACACACACACATATACATAATATATATATATATATATATATATATATATATATATATATGTGTGTGTGTGTGTGTGTGTGTGTGTGTGTGTGTGTGTGTGTGTGTGTGTTTATATGTCTGTGTATATATCAATATACGCACAAGATTTATATATATGTGTGTGTGCTTGAGTGCATACATACATTATCTTGTTATAAGTTTGTCACTACAAAGCCTTAAACCCCAATTAAAGAATATTATGAAAAGATCCAAGCTTTCTTGATGAGGTTTGAACCATCTCACGGAGGTTTGTGATGACTTCACAATAAGCTCGCTCGACTCTACAGGGAAAGATCAAACCAACTCGACTATTTAATCTTTAGCGCAATAAATCCTCTATTCATATATTTGCTAATTATGTACATCGTATGAAGAGCCAAGATAAAAAAGAATGAACAACGTAAAAACTCTTTCTCATGAATATGTTATATTTCAATCAGCGCAATGGTTTATAACAAAGAGTAATATTATTGCAAATAACTCCTTTCACGGAAGAGAAAGTTTTTGGAAATGTATACAAACAGAATGGGAAAGCAAATTGGGACATAATTAAAATGAGTTCAATAGAAGGGGATTGCAACATCAAATAAAAATGTTTTCTCGTGAAGGGAAGCAGGACTTTTCAGCTGCTTTGCATTTTTTTTTTGTTCCTGTTGAATTGGAATGAGAACTAACATGATATATAGGGAAAAGCCATTGACAACTATTTCAAAGAAAAATGCATTAAAGAAAAAACATCATTCCATTAAGCTGCAATATCCTTTGATATACTTTTGACCTATTCCAACATAACCGGATAAGTGGATGAATAACTCTATTTCGGTGTAATATGTAAATAAAGAATAAGTTATTAATTACCAATTAATAAAAGCTTAGAGAAAGTTAAAAGACTTTGGCCGCAAATAGATTCTGTTTGTATTTTCCTTTTACCTTTGACGATGCATCATGAAACGTGATAAAAAGAAAAAAAAATGTTTAACAGTCTGATATGAGAGAGATTACACCAGTTTAAAAAAAAAAAAATTATCAACCGTTTGAGCTTAAATTTGCGCATTCTGTCTTTTGAATATTTTGCTGCATTCCGCGTAATCTGACGTAATCTGCATGCACTAATATTCTTTTAATGAGGGCAATTCTACCTGACATAGTTGGAGGACCTTCTGTGTCTAAGTGAGCAATATGTTGTATGAAATGCTGAATCCTTGTTAAGGTTGTGGTGGCCGAAGTGTTAACGTCCCTGACTGGTGAACGCCACGCTGGAGCTCGAGTCCTGCTCAAACTCGTTAGATACCATGGTCGCTGCAACCTCACCATCCTTGTGAGCTAAGGATGGTGGGTTTGGGGGGAGCCTATGGGCCCATATGCTGAGTTATCAGCAGCTATTTCCTGGCCCTCCTAGGTTCTAGCTTGGGTGGAGAAGGCCTTGGGCGCTGATCATTTGTAAATATGGTCATTCTCTACGTCATTGTCCTACTCGATAGGGCAATGTCCCTGTCCCTTGCCCCTGTTGTCCATGAGCGGCCTTTAAACCTTTCGAACGAACAGGATAAAATGACTGTGGATGTCCTGTAGAGAGTAGGGTTTACCACCTGTATAGAAGCAGAAAATTAGCCAGATCGCTGGTGGTCAAGTGAGGCATGAGAGTAAATGGGAAACTCGGCAGGAGGGGACACGATAGATGCTAAGCCTCAATTTCCAGGAGGTTAGACAATTGTCAACAAATATCAGAAACAGTGGTAGTGTATATCTCTTGTTGTGTGTGTATCCCTGTTATCTTTCAAAATTTCTCACAATTATCAGGTTTTAATCTGGAATAGTTTTGCTGATATTCAAACCTAAAAAAGGGATCCTTTAGCTATGGTAAGCAACCCCTCTAGGAGAAGGGCACTCGAAAATCAAACCATTGTTCTCTAGTCTT
Organism: Palaemon carinicauda; assembly: GCF_036898095.1. Lineage (NCBI taxonomy): Eukaryota > Metazoa > Arthropoda > Malacostraca > Decapoda > Palaemonidae > Palaemon > Palaemon carinicauda. The sequence goes on along the minus strand of NC_090726.1, from coordinate 10,664,427 downwards.
GGATAGTGCCATAGCCTATGTACCATGCTCTTCCACCGTCTTGGGTTAGAGTTCTCTTGCTTGAGGATACACTCGGGCACATTATTCTATCTTATATCTCTTCCTCTTGTTTTGTTAAAATTTTTATAGTTTATATAGGAGATAATTTGTATTAATATATTTATTCTTAAAATGTTCTATTTTTCCTTGCTTCCTTTACGCACTGGGCTATTTTCCTTGTTAAAGCCACTGGGATTATAGCATCCTGCTTTTCCAAATAGGGTTGTAGCTTGGCAAGTAATAATAATAATAATAATAATAATAATAATAATAATAATAATAATAATAATAATAATAATAATAATAATAATAATAATAATAATAATAAAATGGAAAAGGGGGTTTCTGGTATCATACTAAATGGTAATAGTGTTGTAAGGCCTCTTGATGCTTATGGTGGTAGCAGAAGCGTCAGAAAATTTGTTCCCTACCAAATGTATTCCATGAATATATATAATCTATTCATACCAAATTAGTCAGTATCATGTAAGCCAAAAATGATGATAATGACAGAAGAAATGAAGCAGAGGAACATATGTCCATTGAAGGAGTAAAGTAAGAAGAAAGGGAAGCGTTAACGAAAAAGTGGAGAAAATGTTAATACTGATGAAGAAGCTGATATTGATTAGGGCCGACGACGACAATGGCGACGACGAAATTTTCGACAATGACAACTTCGACGAACTCGATTTTGACAACTATGACATCGACAACGATGACTTCGGCGACGACATCAGATGTCACGAATGAATATGAAGGTATTGATGACATCGGTGAAGTGTCGAATGATGTAATTATTTATAAGTATACTGAATAAGACGAATTATTATTATTATTATTATTATTATTATTATTATTATTATCAGCTAATCTATAACCCTAGTTGGAAAACAGGATGCTATAACCCTAAGGGCTTCAGCGGTGAAAAATAACCCAATGAGGAGGGGAAAAAAAGAAATGAATAAACTATAAGATAAGAAATGCACAATAAAATTGAAAATTAAAAAAGTGATGAGGAAGAACCAAGGGTATGGGACTGTTTTCCAAAGATTTACTTTGACTGCATGCTAAACCACCGTTCAGATCACGTGGTCAGAATAAAAACCTGGAATGAGAGCACATACAACCATATTATTTACTACGACTTTTCATTACCAAAAAAAGGGCTTAGCACTTGATGGTGAAATATTTATGGAAATGGTTGATCCTAGAAAGGTTAAACACTATTACAGTAAAGTATGAAGTACCTAGAATTTAACATTATGGAAAATGAATCATATGATACAGGTCGATGTTAATTCATTTTTACACAAATCCAGCAATGACAGTCATTAGGTCTGTATGACCAAGATATCAACTGACCTTGAAGCTTCGATCGTTTCCATATGAGCTAACATTCTGGTTCATACTTAGACTACGCTTTGACTTTTCCTTTTTATCTTTAGGACATCAAAATTAACAAAATAAAATATTTATCTGAAAATGAGGGAAACTATATTAGATAAGCAATTTTCCACTTGTATGATAATAATGCTTTTTTTTTTTTTTGAAGGACAATTTTAAAGAGAAGCATTTCTTATAAGCACGAATGAAACCTGGATTTTTCTTGACTGAAAAAAGTCTACTAATTAATGGTGCTGTTGTTTTACCAGTGTTATGTTAGGTCATATCAAAACAAGGGTAGAATCCCCTATTCATTTATTTTCATAAAAGATTTACATTCAAATAAAAATGTCATTTTATCTTCTAATTAGTCAATTGAAGCAACAAAGTCTTCGAAAGTATCGAGTCATAATGAGCTCTTTTTTAAGCGAATCCAATAATAAGCAAACGGTTTTTTTTATATTTCTCTATTCTTTTTCACAAAATCTGAATAAAAGCAGTATTATTTTCTCTCTCTCTCTCTCTCTCTCTCTCTCTCTCTCTCTCTCTCTCTCTCTCTCTCTCTCTCTCTCTCTCTCTCTCTCTCTCTCTCTCTCTCTCTCTCTCTCTCAATTTTCCAATGCACAGAAGAGCACACCACCAACGCAGAAAAAGAAAATCACAAGTAATTAGCCTTTATGAAGTCTTTATGTCTATATATATATATATATATATATATATATATATATATATATATATATATATATATATATACATATATATATATATATATATATATATATATATATATATATATATATATATATATTATATATATGTGTGTGTGTGTGTATATATATTTATATATATTTATTTATATATATACATATATATATATATACGTCTATATATATATATATATATATATATATATATATATATATATATATATGATTTATATATGTATATATATATATGTATGTATATATATATGTCTATATATATGTGTGTGTGTTTGTGTGTAAGTGTATTCCTGTGTGTATCATTATAAAAAAATTTACTTATTTCCTCCTGAAAAAACGAGAGGCTGAGTTAAACCATTTAATTACTACCTTACACTTTTATAATAAATAATAACACCAGGTTTAACTCCAAATTACCTAAGTGATGAAAAAAATGTATTTTGATTGAAATTGCAATTAGGATGACATTTTTTTACCTATGATGTTTTAAGAATTACTCTTGACCACCTGAATCTGTTGATTATTATTTCTCAAACGTTATAATGGAGACCTTTTAAAAGGTTAATGCTAGACTTCATTAAAACATAACCGGAAATAGGTAAACTAGAAAAGAGCCAGAGGAACTACATATCTAATATGGGTTAAGGGTGGGAATGATTAATCTTGATTGATTCCTACTGAATATCAAAATAATAACTGAAAAAACCCACTGTGCATATACTAAACAATAATATGACACTTCAAATGTACACACGAGACTAAAATTGGCTCCAATCAAACGGGATCGAAGAATTTTAGGGAAATATAATAATAATAATAATAATAATAATAATAATAATAATAATAATAATAATAATAATAATAATAATAATAATAATAATAATAATAATAATAATAATAATGATAATGATAATAATAATAACAATGACAATGACCATGACCATGATAATAATAATAATAATAATAATAATAATAATAATAATAAACTTCATACGCCATAACTCATATGTGACTGCACAATATCAATCCCTTTTTATGATGGAAAAGGGTTAGAAAAACTACCCTTCTTAGACCAATAATTAATTGTGTATGTAAGTAGGAACTACATGGTAATGATATTGCACTAGGTTGAAGTTATTGAGAAGTAATTCAAAATACAGGATGTATAGACTTAAAACTCACGAGAATAAAATGTATTGACATTAACATAAAACAAATTAGGATTATGTTAACATCAGAGTATGAAAGCAAACCTGATTCAATTTGAACTTAACAAAAAGCTTCGAACAGATGTAATTGCAAATACAGGATGCAGAGACTTAAAAATCACGAGAATAAAAAGTATTCACAATCACATAAAAAAATTAGAATAAGTGGAATTTGAACTTTGAACATATCTTTCTTGAACAGGAACATTAAATTAAGCCATGTAAATACATAGAAAAGTGACCAGGAAATTATTAAAAACAAATATCAATCAAATATGTTATTTTTCTTTTTTTCATAAAATAAGAAGCCCAGAGGGCCTTCTACATCAACAAACTCCCTCATGAAGTCAAGTTCCGGTTACACTATTGTTTTCTTTCTTTTTTCATCCTTCAAATGTCAGAGGAATTCTCTCTTCCAGCAATTGTTTTCCGCTAGTGATCACAAGTGAGCTTAACTTCCTAGAAAAGAATCACATGTTGACACACTTTCACACATCAGTCAAACAAAGGCAAATGAACACACCTCAAGCGCATGAAAATAATCACTCAATAACATACAGTAGCTAAAATTATTTCTCTCTCTCTCTTTCTCTCTCTCTCTCTCTCTCTCTCTCTCTCTCTCTCTCTCTCTCTCTCTCTCTCTCTCTCTCTCTCTCTCTCTGCCAAGCCTTTGCTCAGACAGCATCTATAACGTTTAAAACACCTCCAGAAAACTAAAGGGGCTCCAAGATCTTTAGGTTTTAAAAGCTTCATCTTTAATACAGATGAAGCGTAGATCATTTAGTAGCAGATCAGGCACTCTCTCTCTCTCTCTCTCTCTCTCTCTCTCTCTCTCTCTCTCTCTCTCTCTCTCTCTCTCTCTCTCTCTCTCTCTCTCGTTTTTAGTCCACTGCAGTAAAAATCCTTCAGCAATGTCCTTATTCATGTCTCCGGTTTCGTCACCAGTTATCATCGCTATTTGGCCAAGTGCAGATCGGTGATGGTGGGAGCCCTTTATATAATCACTCACAGAAAACTAACCTAGTATGGGTAGCCGTCACTAATATATATGTATATATATATATGTGTATATATATATATATATATATATATATATATATATATATATATATATATATATATATATAGTGTATATATATATATATATATATATATATATATATATATTATATATATATATATAATATATATATGAATTTCAAAACTTTATATTAGTACTATTACATAATCGATTTAGCTAAAAAAAACAACAGCCAAAAATAAAAAGAAATTTAAGTAAAAGTAGAAAGGAAAGTTTAATATTGAAGTGATGGGTCTCTAGAAATAAATGGAGGTAAGCAAAACACTTATAAGAAATTTACTATGTCAAGTGATTTCTTACCGATCGTCTCGTGTGATTTACAAGAGCTAAAAACAAATTAAACACGAGAGGAGAAAGTGGATGAAAGCAAAAATAA
>NC_090726.1:10649618-10654618 GCF_036898095.1 Palaemon carinicauda | reverse complement strand
ATCACGTATCCAAAGAAAAATATTGTTTTGTGTAATGATGATTTGTTTGTTCATTCAAATTACATTTGATGTATTTACCTTTAAACCTATTGTTATATTTATTTTATTCTAGACAGTAGGCATTAGGTAACATTTGGCTTTAGATTTCTATATCTGATTTATTGGTTGCGTTTATTGTTAAATTTCTTATTTTCTGGCCAAATAACGCCAGGATATGAAAGGATATCAATTTATGATAATTATGTTATTTTTTAAGAATACACAATTTTTTGTCTTAATGGGTCTTTATATGGAATTTATGTTTAAGGCTATAATTCTTATAACATTGGTTTCAAAAGCTATTAAGATATATATATGTTTCATAATGAGTTGAATGTTGTTAGTGTTTGAAGATAATTATCACTACAAATTAGACCTTACTTCAAAGAGTTTGATAGACCAATTCGAGCATTAATTTGATATGAAGTTCTTGCTTTGCATTCAACATCAATTTGCTTGTTAATTACTTTAATAAGGTTAACAATTCTAATCACACTTGAACTAGAGTTTATTGACGATGTTATTGCATAAGAATCTCTGTTGTTCTTGAGATGTCGACGCATGCTTAATTGTGTAGCATTTTGGAGTTTAATTGCAGCCGAAGGGGTATGGAAATACCATTGTTCCTTGAAGGACATTTGTTGAATGATAACAAATATTATCTTTTCGTCAAATCACTGTTATCTTGATTTCCCTCTACCGCAAAGACGTTTGTATCAATGGTTTTCATGCTGTAATATCGGAGAATTTCTTACTAAGAGTGAAGTACTATAGAGTTGATTATTATTATTATTATTATTATTATCATTATTATTATTATTATTATTATTATTATTATTATTATTATTATTATTATTATTATTATTACTTGCTAAACTAAAGTCCTTGTTTGGAAACCAGCTCATTGAGGAAAATAAGTAAAGAAGAAAGCAGCAGCTGTTAATGTAAATCAGTTAAAAATTACATGTGAAGGAAAAAAGCTTGAAAGAAGATAAGCTGATACACAGTTAAAAATTTACTATAAAATAACGGTTAAAATCCTGGAATAAATGTTGCCAGACATTTGCCGTTTTAAATAAGGGGACCGTCTACCATGTCCAGACGGTCCCCTAACGGATATACTTACGTGAAGGACTGATATTATGATCACCAACTCTTGAAAGATGTTAACAAATCAGGGTAAATTACGGTCACTGATATTTACTGAAATAAGGCTGAGAACAATTTATTTTTACGGAGAATTTCCGATTAAAATTACGGGATTCTTTAACAGTGTACGACAATGATGTAATTATTCCATCCTAGGTTAAAGATGGTATTTAGCCTCTTAAAAGTGTCTGGTCATATGGAAAACACCGTAAAACCTATATTTACGTGACAGAATTATTTTGGTCAAAGAAGCAAAAAAAAAAAAATTCCTCAGTATTCGGGAAACGCTATAGAGTGAGCATCATTGTTTTTGAGTATTTGGTATGCTGCTGATAAAACTTCTTTGTACATAGATTAAAGATGACATATTCAGTATAGGTTCGAAAAACTTATAAGTGTAATTATTTTGTTGTGTAATTTGGAATTAAATCCCCAAATCCCTTGAAGAAACATAACTATGAATTCAGAAAATTATTTATTAGTTTCATCAGTAAAAAAATGAAACTAATACGATTATTGTCTATTTTTCTTATTCAGTGGTTATCAACTATGATTTTATGAAATATTTCTTATATCTATTCTAATGTTACCAAGGGCTTTCTTCACCGCCATCCATCCACCCAAACCTTGACCTTCCTCTTGCATTTCTCCCATCAACTCTTGCATTCATCACCTGGTTCATCAGACGGCCATTTTCCATTCATATCCACTCTAGCTGCTAATTCTTTATTTAAAACCGTTCTCACCCTTCATACGTCATTCCTAAATCTATCCAATCAAGATACACCAGCCATACTCCTCAGACACTTCATCTCGAACATATTCAATTTGTCTCTCCGTCTCTTTCATCCATCACAACTCCCATCAATAGATCACAGTTGATATAATTATTTTCTCATACGAAACCCTTTTAACATTCATCACTAACCCTCTATCCTTTAACACCCATTCCAGAACCCCAACACTATATCTTTCATCCACTCTCTAGTGTACACCTGATTCAACTACTCCATTTGCTACAAAAAAAAAAACCCGAGTACTTAAACTGGTCTACTTCCTCAAGTAACTCTCCATTCAATACGACATTCAATCTAACAACACACTCCCTTCTCGTACATCTCATAACCTTACTCTTACCCACATCAACTCTTAACTTCCTTCTCTCACACACCCTTCCAATCTGTCACCAATCGACACAACACAGTATCATCCGCAAATCACAACCGATTCCCCTTCCACTTATGATCACTCTCATCTCTCTCAAATATATATATATATATATATATATATATATATATATATATATTATATATATATATATAATATATATATATATATATATATATATATATATTGTATATATATACAGTATATATATATACTGTATATCTATACATATATATAAATTCATATATATACTGTATATATACATATATATAAATTTATATATATATATATATATATATATATATATATATATATATATATATATATATATATATATATATATATACTGTATATCTATACATATATATAAATTTATATATTACTGTATATATACATATATATAAATTTATATATATATATATATATGTATTATAATATATATATATATATATATATATATATATATATATATATATAGGCGTGAAAAAAAATTTAGATTTTAATAGAAATTGTTGGAAACTAACGTGGCAAAAGTAAACACTCTGGATGGGGGAACTGTGAGACAGAAAATCTGACTTCCTTTTCAATGGGTTATTGTAGGTCAACTGAATTTCAAGTTTTAAGAAAATTCGTATTTTTCATGAATTGTTCCTATAATGAGATGTATATTGTGCATAAAGGTATTTTGTACTGATTAATTGAAAAACGTTATTGATTTATCATAGTTCGATCAGGAAGACTTGATTATGTGAGTAAATATATCTGACTCTCTCTCTCTCTCTCTCTCTCTCTCTCTCTCTCTCTCTCTCTCTCTCTCTCTCTCTCTCTCTCTCTCTCTCTCTCTCTCTGTAGTGTATTTATACAAAAAAAAGAGGTTGGCCCTAAAGAAAGCGCTAGACAACTGTTACTGTCAAATTCACAATGAAATACTTTAACAATATCAGCACTTCTCTCTCTCTCTCTCTCTCTCTCTCTCTCTCTCTCTCTCTCTCTCTCTCTCTCTCTCTCTCTCTCTCTGTAGTGTATTTATACAACAAAAAAGAGGTTGGCCCTAAAGAAAGCGCTAGACAACTGTCACTGTCAAATTCACAATAAAATACTTTAGTAATATCAGCACCTCTCTCTCTCTCTCTCTCTCTCTCTCTCTCTCTCTCTCTCTCTCTCTCTCTCTCTCTCTCTCTTTCTCTGATTTGTAATTTCTTTTAATGAACATATGCATAAGAAATATGAATAATTTCATCAAAGAATAATAGTTCTACATTTTATTTTCAGATTGTAGAATTCACTCTAATATAAGTATCGAAATAATGGTATATCCATTTTAATTAACAGTAAATGTTATGAATGTCAGTTATTTACATATTTTATTCTATTTACTCAGAAAGCCTCTTATCAATTCAAATATTACAGTTAAACATTTTTTGGCAGACTTTTATAAAAAAGATTTAGAATTCAATTAGTCGAAAGGGACTTACACTCTACTGCAAAGGTTTTCTCTCTTTTTTATTTCTATGTTGTTTTTTATATTGAAAGGATTTCTTAAGTTGAACTATACTGTTGGAAACAGCTTTCATAATTTTTACATCATCAGATTGATAATGCCTTTATCTTTGTCAATTACATAAATACTCCTCTCTCTCTCTCTCTCTCTCTCTCTCTCTCTCTCTCTCTCTCTCTCTCTCTCTCTCTCTCTCTCTCTCTCTGTATATATATATATATATATATATATATATATATATATATATATATATATATATATATATACATACATATATATATATATATATATATACATACATATATATATACAGTATATATATATATATATATATATATATATATATATATATATACATATATACATATATATCTACTCTCTCTCTCTCTCTCTCTCTCTCTCTCTCTCTCTCTCTCTCTCTCTCTCTGTATATATATATATATATATATATATATATATATATATATATATATATATATATATATATATATACATATATATACATATATACGTATATATATATATATATATATATATATATATATATATATATATATATATACATATATACGTTTATAGTTAACTGAACAATGATAATTCGTATCTAATGTATTAGGGGAAAGTTAACCTAAAATCATTGGATTTTTTTATGTATGTGTCTATGTTTGTAAGAGAGAGAGAGAGAGAGAGAGAGAGAGAGAGAGAGAGAGAGAGAGAGAGAGAGAGAGAGAGAGAGAGAGAGAGAATAGCCACCAGTTTATACCTCAAATTGGTGGGTAATTTCTGTTAAGCCAGAGTTTTAGACTATTGTGGGAAATAAATGAATTCTGGGGTATTGTTTACACTAAAATCGATTCCCGGAAATGGATTGTGGATAGTAAAGAGTAATTAATGCACCCATTCGAATAATATCCAAAGTAAAAAAGACTCCAGCTTTTTACTCCTTTCACTATTTAGAAAGAACTAAATAAACTACACAAGTCTATTAAGCTGTTACTAATTATAACGTCTGAGCATCTCCTTCACCTTATTATTTCTCTCTCTCTCTCTCTCTCTCTCTCTCTCTCTCTCTCTCTCTCTCTCTCTCTCTCTCTCTCTCTCTCTCTTAGATGACATGATGGTTGAATTCATTCATTAGCTCCATTTT
>NC_090726.1:10627956-10632956 GCF_036898095.1 Palaemon carinicauda | reverse complement strand
TAATTTAATTCAGTGCACAGTAAACATATACAGTACATATAAAGTAAACATAATACACACAAAATAATACACACAGATATAAAGATAATATAACTGCCCTAACACTGGACAACACACTGGTGAGATAAGGGGATTAAGAGGTACAGGTTACAAAATACTTAGCCGAAAAGCCGAACAGCAGAGAAGTTCACAAAAATGATACAAAGACGAAAGACGATACACAATACAGGTGAGGGAGGCAGACTTGTAGCAGTGGGTAGCAGTAATGAGCTGCCAGTGACTACCGATCCAGCTCAGACCCTGTATATATACAGGCCAGAAGCAGTCACGGCGTATCCTGATTGGCTTACGTTGAGGTGGGAGCAAGCAATCCCACTTGCGACTGCTAATTAAAGACGTGACAAGTGCTCAAGCAATTAACAAACAACCTGCTTGTTGTACAGGGAAGGCAGGCGGGGGAAGGAGAATGGTGGCCGTGACACCCCCCCACCGAAGACCTCCGAAGTGGGACATGAAGGAGGTTAACCTGTTGGAGCACGAGATAAGGTGTCCGCAATGATGTTGTCTGATCCCTTGATGTGGTGAATTTCGAGATGGTATTCTTGAAGAGTAAGTGCCCAGCGAAGAATCTTCTGATTGGTTAGTTTGGATTTCTGGATGAAGGCTAACGGGTTGTGGTCAGTGAATATTTTGATTGGACATGAAGCAGACTGTAGGTAGCATTTGAACTTGTTAACGGCCAGAATCAGGGACAAGGCTTCCTTCTCGATGGTTGAGTAACCCACCTGGTGACTCTTCAATTTGGCAGAGAAGAAAGCCACAGGGTGCAGAATGGTGGAGGATGGATCTGGTTGCAACAGCACTGCCCCAACTCCAATTCCACTCGCGTCAACCAGCAGGTGGAAGGGCCGCAGATAATCAGGTACCTTAAGTACTGGTTCAGAAGCCAAGAAGTTCTTGATGTGGGTAAAAGACGTCTGGCACGCTGGAGTCCACTTGAAAGGCTGAGCAGGGCTAGTCAGAGTGGTGAGGGGTGCAGCCACAGTAGAGAAGTTGCTGCAGAATCGACGGTAATACCCTGCCATCCCGAGGAACCTCATCACCTCCTTTCGTGTCGTGGGTGTAGGGAAGGAAAGGATCGCCTCCACGTTGGCTTCTTTCGGGCGCACAGTACCGCTTCCAACTACATGACCCAAGTAGGTCACGGTGCCACGACCAAACACTGACTTCTGGAGGTTAATGACGAGTCCTGCGTCCTCCAACCGTTGGAACAGTCCTCTCAAACGCACCACGTGCTCGTTCCAGTTGGTCGCCACGACCACCACATCGTCCAAGTAGGCATGAACTCCTGGCAGGTCTCGGATGACGGAGTTAATGAGTCTCTGGAATATGGCAGGAGCGTTAGTAAGTCCAAAAGCCATTACCTGATATTCATAGAGCCCAAATGGGGTAATAAAGGCAGAAAGGGCCTGGGCTCTTTGGGTTAACTGCACCTGATAATAACCCTTCAGTAAGTCTATTGTAGAAATGAAAGAGGCATTTCCTACTGTATCTAGCAGTGTTTCAATGAGTGGCAATGTCACTGTAAAAGAAAGTGATTAATAATTAACAGGACACAAGGGAGTAACAACTAAAGGACAACGATCACCAACTTAGCAATTACGTCCTGGGAAGGTCGCCACTTGTCACATCTTGGGTGTTAGAATGTGAAAATAAAAAAAGTTAAATATAATTGCATACCGAATACCCAAGGTATAACAAAATTAAAAGTGAAGATAAGCAAGGGAAACGCATGTAACTGTGGTATGCTGGGAATGGGAAGTTGAAATAATATTTCAGTAACATAACATTAATTTAATTCAGTGCACAGTAAACATATACAGTACATATAAAGTAAACATAATACACACAAAATAATACACACAGATATAAAGATAATATAACTGCCCTAACACTGGACAACACACTGGTGAGATAAGGGGATTAAGAGGTACAGGTTACAAAATACTTAGCCGAAAAGCCGAACAGCAGAGAAGTTCACAAAAATGATACAAAGACGAAAGACGATACACAATACAGGTGAGGGAGGCAGACTTGTAGCAGTGGGTAGCAGTAATGAGCTGCCAGTGACTACCGATCCAGCTCAGACCCTGTATATATACAGGCCAGAAGCAGTCACGGCGTATCCTGATTGGCTTACGTTGAGGTGGGAGCAAGCAATCCCACTTGCGACTGCTAATTAAAGACGTGACAAGTGCTCAAGCAATTAACAAACAACCTGCTTGTTGTACAGGGAAGGCAGGCGGGGGAAGGAGAATGGTGGCCGTGACACAGTGCTTTATTTATACAATTTCCTGAAATATGATATGGATACCATAAATTCATAGCATTTTTTTCTATTTTGGTAAACCTCTCTATTTTGCACAGAGAGTTCCTCGCCTCAGATACAATGAGGAAAAATTATGATGTTTAATAATATTTTTTTTTCAGAATAGTCTGACCAACTGTATATTTGATAGGTTAGTAAACTTTCTGAATATTAAAAATTTGAATGCAATTTTGAATTTGATGCCTTGTATAACAGTCAAAGCATAAAAAGTAATTGGGACTCAGAAAACTAGCATATAGCAAAAGTTAACGGTCAAATCTTATTTTTGAAGAAACTTTTGCAGAGTTTAATCTTGTTTATGTTAACTTTCTCTTTATTCGATGTTCATTTCGAGGACTAAAAATTTCAGATATTATCTTCTTGATGTTTACCTCCATCCGATTGCTAATCTAAATATATCACGTGATTTTATGACAAATAATTTTTGCAAACTAAAGTATGCAAATCAAATGAAGCTTTATGTTTAACAGATAATTAAAGATTTTCATTTTAAGAATAATCAGGCCACAGTTTCACTAATTTCATAATTCACAAATTAAAAGAAATAGTAAAGAGTAAATCACCTTATTATGTAATGGAACCTCCAAACCAGTGTAACTGAAATAACTACAACTAGTCTTGAGTAGTGCCATAGCCTCTGTACCATGGTCTTCCACTGTCTTTTGGTTAGAGATCTCTTGCTTGAGGGTACACTCGGGCATACTATTCTATCTAATTTCTCTTCTCCTTGTTTTGTTAAACTTTTTATAGTTTATATAGTAAATATTTATTTTCCTTGTTTCCTTTCCTCACTGGGCTATTGTGCCTGTTAGGGCCCCTAGGCTCATAGCATCCAGCTTTTCCAACTAGGGATATAGCTTAGCAGTTGATAATAATAATAATAATAATAATAATAATAATAATAATAGTAATAATAATGAGGATAATAATAATAATAATAATAATAATAATAATAATAATAATAATAATAATAATAATAATATAGTTATAATTATCTATGCAATCTGGATACAACTAAGAATATATATATAAACTCTTGCCATGATTGCAGTAGATCTGATGTGAGATGCAATCAGACATCGATTAACAAAATCATCTTATACGATGACACCAAATGAATATTCGTCATCATTGAAATCAAAAGCAAAGGAACAGTCAAGGTGACGATCGTCTTTACGTTCTGCATAATGTAAACTGTTCTTAATCTCTCTCCACGACCGTCTCTCCTTTTGAATTGTTTTTATTTTCTTAAGAAACCATTTTCTTTCATACATAATATATCCATTTTTATCTGGTATAAAATGTTCCTCTTGCTAGTGTTTTTTTTATTATTGTCATTTAATTTTCCAAAAAAATTTCTTTGATCTTCATCACATATTTAGTAACATTAAAAAAAATCATATATAGACTATATTCATTGAAGAAATATATTTTTTAAACGATTGCTGTCACAGACTCTTAACTTTAGAAAACGCATTTGTACAATAAAAAATACTTTTGAAGTTTTGATTATTTTATAGACAAATATCACCTATGTAGATTCCTTTTAGCACCCAGGAGCTAATGGCTGTCAAATGGAACACGTGTAACATATGGTTCTCTGTTCCATTGGTTTAACCTTTACTTTCCTCTTTACTTTTTCATTCTGATATCCATGTGATTGCTGGAAATATTATATGTTATAAAGGGAAGTTATATACCAACAGTAACTGACTTTTATTTAGAATACAATGTTGAAAATTTGCATTAAGAAAACGGTAAATGCCTGGCAACATTTATTCCAGTATTTTTACCGTTTAAAAAAACGATATATTGACGTAAAGGAGTAATATTACGGACACCAACCCATAAAAGATAAAAAAGTCAAGTTACGGTCGTCTGTATTTTACTGAATACGGCAGAGAACAATATATTTTACGGAGAATTTCCGATTAAGATATGTTTTTTTTTTTTTTTAACAGAGTAGAGAGATAATGTAGATGGAATTATTTGTAAGGAAATAATTTGTCAACAACTTTATTTACAGTTAATATTATAAATGAACATTTATTTTCTCCTCTGAATACGGAAGTATATAACATATAACAAGATGAGGATAATATAAACCACAAGATTGTGATATGTTAGGTTATAAAAAACACCTCTTTTTGTTAAATGTACGATACTGGAAAGAGATAAAGGCTAATAAAAATGTTGATCTTAGAAAAAAAAAGGAAAGACTCTTTAGATTATAAATGGGTTATAATTCTATGTGCCCATCAATCACGCCATGATTAATCTATTGGATATTGCCAACGTTAGATCAATAACACGAACAAAAACAAGCATTAAAAATATTCCAAACCCTCAAAAACAGAGGATGAATCATATCTCACCAAGAAAACCATAATTCATCTTACATAATTTTTTCTTTTCTTTTTTGAGCCAAAGAACGGCTCGACGCGAACAAAGGACTTTTTCTAATGCAGATTCTTTGTCATACCGGTAGGAAAATTTAAGTCCGATACAAATTTTTATCTTTTTTTTTTATCTTGAAATATGTGTTACTTTTGAAAGTAGACATTGCCATTTTTTTATTCCTGAATAATGTTAACGTATTTATTGTGTTATT
>NC_090726.1:10617956-10622956 GCF_036898095.1 Palaemon carinicauda | reverse complement strand
AAAAGACTTTGGCCGCAAATAGATTCTGTTTGTATTTTTCTTTTACCTTTGCCGATGCATCATGAAACGTGATAAAAAAAAAAAATGTTCAAGTCTGATATGAAAGAGATTACACCAGTTAAAAAAAAAAAAAAAAAAAAAAAATTATCAACCGTTTGAGCTTAATTTTACGCATTCTGTACTGTATTCTGCGTAATCTGACGTATTCTACATTCACTAATATTCTTTTAATAAGAGCAATTCTACCTGACATATTTAGAGGACCCTCTCTGTCTAAGCGAGCAATGTGTGGTTTGAAATGATCAATGCTTGTTAGGGTTGTGTTGGCCGATGTGGTAACGTCCCTGACTGGTAAACGCCTGACTGGAGTTCGAGTCCTGCTCAAACTCGTTAGATACAATGGTCGCTGCAACCTCACCATCCTTGTGAGCTAAATATCGGGGGTTTGGGGGAGCCTATAGGTCGATATGCTGAGTTATTAGCAGCTATTTCCTGGCCCTCCTAGGTTCTAGCTTAGGTGGAGAAGGGCGTAGGCACTGATCATTGGTATATATGGTCAGTCTCTACGCCATTGTCCTGCTCGATAGGGCAATGTTCCTGTCCCTTGCCCCTGTTGTCCATGAGTGGCTTTTAAACCTTTCGAACGAACAGGATAAAATGACTGTGGATGTCCTGTAGAGAGTAGGGTTTCCCAGCTGTATAGGAGCAGAAAAGTAGCCTTTAAAGTACAGTAAATTAAATAAGCAATATCGCTGGTGGTCAAGTGAGGCATGAGAATAAATGGGAAACTCGGCAGGATGGGACAAGGTAGATGTTAAGCCTCAATTTCCATGATGTTAGACAATTGTCAACAAATATCAGAAACAGTGGTAGTGTATATCTTTTGTTGTGTGTGTATCCCTGTTATCTTTCAAAAATTTCTCACAATTATCAGGTTTTAATCTGGAATAGTTCTGCTAATATTCAATCCTAAAAAAGGAGACCCTTTAGCTATGGTAAGCAACCCCTCTAGGAGAAGGGCACTCGAAAATCAAACCATTGTTCTCTAGTCTTGGGTAGTGCCATAGCCTATGTACAATGCTCTTCCACCGTCTTGGGTTAGAGTTCTCTTGCTTGAGGGTACACTCGGGTACACTGTTCTATCTTATTTCTCTTCCTCTTGTTTTGTTAGAATTTGTATAGCTTATATAGGAGATAATTTATATTAATATTTTTACTCTTAAAATATTTTATTTTTCCTTGTTTCCTTTCCTCACTGGGCTATTTTCGTTGTTAAAGCCCTTGGGCTTATAGCATCCTGTTTTTCCAAATAGGGTTGTAGCTTGGCAAGTAATAATAATAATAATAATAATAATAATGATAATAATAATAATAATAATAATAATAATAATAATAATAATAATAATAATAATAATAATAATAAAGAAATTAAAATGGAAATGGGGGTTTCTGGTATCATACGAAATGGTAAAAGTGTTGTAAGGCCTTTTGATGCTTATGGTGGTAGCAGAAGCGTCAGAAAAGTTGTTCCTTACCAAATATATTCCAGGAATATATATAATCTATTCATACCAAATTAGTCAGGGTCATGTAAGCCAAAAATGATGATAATGACAGAAGAAATGAAACAAAGGAACATATGTCTAGTGAAGGAGTAAAGTAAGAAAGAGAAGCGTTAACCAAAAAGTGGAGAAAATGTTGATACTGATGAAGAAACTGATATTGATTAGGGCTGACGACGACGATGACGACGACGATATTTTCAACAATGACAACTTCGACGAACTCGATTTTGACAACTATGACATCGACAACGACGACTTCGGCGACGACATTAGATGTCACAAATGAATATGAATATATTGAAGACATCGGTGAAGTCTCGAATGATGCAATTATTTATGAGTATACTGAATAAGACGAATTATTATTATTATTATTATTATTATTATTATTATTATTATTATTATTATTATTATTATTATTATTATTATTATTATTATTATTATTATTATTAGCTAATCTAAAATCCTATTTGGAAAACAGTATGCTATAACCAGCAGTGAAAAATAACCCAGTGATTAGAGGAAATAAAGAAATGAATAAACTATAAGATAAGAAATGCACAATAAAATTAAAAATTAAAAAAGATGAGGAAGAACCAAGGGTATGGGATTGTTTTCCGAAGATTTACTTTGACTGCATGCTAAACCACCGTTCAGGTCACGTGGTCAGAATAAAAAACAGGAATGAAAGCACATACAACCACATTATTTGCTACGACTTTTCACTACCAAAAAAGGGCTTAGCACTTGATGGTGAAATATTTATGGAAATGGTTGATCCTAGAAAGGTTAAACACGATTACAATATCAAGTATCTAGAATTTAACATTATTGAAAATGAATCATAATATACAGGTCGATGATAATGATAATCTATTTTTACACAAATCCAGCAATGAGTCATTAGGTCTGTATGACCAAGATTTCTACTGACATTGAAGCTTCCATCATTTCCATATGAACTAACAATCTGGTTCATCTATTAGACTACGTTGTCCTTTGACATTTCTTTTTTATCTTTAGAACATCAAAATTAACAAACTTCAATATTTATCTGAAAATTAGAAAACTATATTGAAAAAGTAATTTTTCACTTGTATGATAACGATGCATTTTTTTCTCTTTTTTGAAGAACAGTTTTAAAAAACGAAGCACTTCTTATAAGCACAAATGAAACATATATTTTTCTAGACTGAAAAGAGTCTACTAATTAATGGTGCTGTTGTTTTACCAGTGTTATATTAGGTCATATCAAAACCAGGGTAGAATCCCCTATTCATTTATTTTCATAAAAGATTTACATATAAATAAAAATGTCATTTTATCTTCTAATTAGTCAATTGATGCAACAAAGTCTTCAAAAGTATCGAATCATAATGAGCTCGTTTTTAAGCGTATCCAATAATAAGCAAACGTGTTTCCACATTTCTCTATTCTTTTTAGAGAATCTGAATAAAAGAAGTATTGCTCTCTCTCTCTCGCTCTCTCTCTCTCTCTCTCGCTCTTCTCTCTCTCTCTCTCTCTCTCTCTCTCTCTCTCTCTCTCTCTCTCTCTCTCTCTCTCTCTCTCTCTCTCTCTACTTCTTCTTCTTCTTCTTCTGTTTAAATTTTTCAATGCACAGAAGAGCACAACACCAACGCAGAAAAACCAAATCTCAAGTAATTAGCCTTTATGAAGTTTTGATGTGTGTAAATATATAAATATATATATATGTGTATATGTTTATATGCATATCTCTCTCTCTCTCTCTCTCTCTCTCTCTCTCTCTCTGTATATATATATATATATATATATATATATATATATATATATATATATATATATATATATATATATACATATATATACATACATATATATATATATATATATATATATATATATATATATATATATATATATATATATATATATATATATATATATGTGTGTGTGTGTGTGTGTGTGTAAGCGTATTCCTGTGTGTATAATTGTATGCATTTTTACTTATTTCCTCCTGAAACATCGAGAGGCTGAGTTAAACCATTTAATCACTACCTAACACATTTATAATAAATAATAACACCAGGTTCAACTCCGAATTACATAAGCGATGAAAAAACATTTGATTGAAAACACAATTAGGACGTCACTTTTTGCATATGACGTTTTAGGAATTACTTTTGACCACCTGAATCTGTGGATTATTAATTCTTAAACGTTGAAAATGAGAAGTTTTAAAAGGTTGATGCTAGACTTCACTCAAACATAACGGGAAATAGCTAAACTAGAAGAGAGCCAGAGGAACTACATACCTAAAATGGGTAAAGGGTGAGAATGATTAATCTTGTTTAATTCCTACTGAATATCAAAATAATGACTGAAAAAGCCCCACACTGCATATTCTGAACAATAATATGACACTTCAAATCAAATGTTCACACGAGACTAAAATGGTCTCTAATCAAAAAGAATCGAAGAAGTTTAGGGAAATATAATAATAATAATAATAATAATAATAATAATAATAATAATAATAATAATAATAATAATAATAATAATAATAATAATAATAATAATAACAATAATAATAATAATAATAATAATAATAATATCAATAATAATAAATATGATAATAATGACAATGACAATGACAATGACAATGACAATGACAATAATAATAATAATAATAATAATAATAATAATAATAATAATAATGATAATAATAATGATAATAATAATAATAATAATAATAAACTTCATACGCCATAACTCACATATGACTTTGCACAATATCAATCCCTTTGGATGATGGAAAAGGGGTTAGAAAAACTACCCTTCTCGGATCAATAATTAATTCTGTATGTAAGTAGGAGCTTCAGGGTAATGAAGCCTGCACTGAAGTGAAGTATTTGAGAAGTGATTGAAAATACTAGATGTATAGACTTAAAACTCACGGGAATCAAATGTATTCATAATAACATAAAACAAAATAGAATTATGTTAACATCAAAGTATGAAAGCATGCATGATTCAATTTGAACATAACAAAAAGCTTCGAACAGAAGTAATAACAAATACAGGATGCAGAGACTTAAAAATCACGAGGATAAAATGTATTCACAATCATATAAAAAAAAATTAGAATAAGTGGAATTTGAATTTAACAAAAACTTAGAACATATCTTTATTGAACAGGAACATTGAATTAAGCCATGTAAATACATAGAAAAGTGACCAGGAAATTATTAAAAACAAATATCAATCAAATATGTTATTTTTCTTTTCTTCATAAAATAAGAAGCCTAGAAGTATTGTTCAGAATATGCAGTGTGGGGCCTTTTCAGTCATTATTTTGATATTCAGTAGGAATTAAACAAGATTAACTTCTTCTTACTATGCCTTCTACATCAACAAACTCCCTCATGAACTCAAGTTCCGGTTAAACTACATTTC
>NC_090726.1:10600456-10602956 GCF_036898095.1 Palaemon carinicauda | reverse complement strand
ATAATAATAATAATAATAATAATAATAATAATAATAATAATAATAATAATAATAATAATAATAGTAATAATAATAATAATAATAATAATAATAATAAGTTTCATTAAAAATAACCGCTTCGTCAGTACCATCAATTTGGCAGGTGAGTTTTTCTGTTGCTCGTATTTTTCATCTTTCGTTAGCGCTGCGTCCTACCAGCAACTGTGCTATTTTAGTCATCAGTATGGGTGAGCAAAATACATAGAAAAATCTCTAAGTTCACTAAGGTAAACTGGTTAAGATTTGTACAATTTTAATATGGCTTTTACAAGTTACAGGAGAGCACCGAGTATCTTTTACTATCGTCGCCCAATTCTGACAAATTTACTTTGATAATATAGATTTTTTCTTTGTATTTTTTTCTTCCTTAACGATGACTAACATAGCACAGTTGCTGGCAGTACACAGTAGTACTTCTTTGCTACTGAGGCAGGAATTAGATTTAATAAAACTTGCTCAAAAGAGATTTCACATCAAAAGTAATAATAATAATAATAATAATAATAATAATAATAATAATAATAATAATAATAATAATAATAATAATAATAATAATAATAATAATAATAATAATGATAATAATAATAATAATAATAATAATAATTTCCTTGAATAATTAATAAAAAGCTATGAAGAACATTCCTGTTATAATAAGAAAAGAGAACTTATGACCTGGAAAAATGACAACTCTTAAAGGCGCATTGATCACAAAGGGATTTTAGAGATGTTTCACCCTCAGTACCGAAATGCTCATCTGTCACTTTTGCTTCTAAAGGATTGTGTCCACTTTTTGGTAATCGATATAAGTATTGCCACTTTGCTGTCTTCGGTGAAGAATTGATGCCATAATTAAAACGATATAGCTGCTAATCGGTGTATTTCTCCTTTTATGTCTATGGTAATACATAAAAATATATACAGTAAGTGTATTCAAAGAACCTCAGATATTCAGAATACTGCTGGTGGTAATTTTCCGCACTG
The DNA here is from genome assembly GCF_036898095.1 of Palaemon carinicauda. NCBI lineage: Eukaryota > Metazoa > Arthropoda > Malacostraca > Decapoda > Palaemonidae > Palaemon > Palaemon carinicauda. The sequence goes on along the minus strand of NC_090726.1, from coordinate 10,601,936 downwards.
AAAAAAAAACGCATTATATAAGGATATATATCTTAATTATCATCAGTGCTGAAAGGTTATCTTGTATTTGTTTGAATAATATTTTGCTCTAAAAATATGGCGACAGTTCCGTTGTAATATATCATTGTTGCATAAGGCGGGAACACTTCGATGTTGTTGGATTATAAAATCGAATATTGATTACAAGAAAGCCGAATGCTAGTCTCGAAAATTGGTATTCGATATGACGCAAACAGATCTGTTCCTTTCTTTATAAAGTCTCGTGATATTTTTCTTATTCAAGATTTATTTAGGGATATATTTTATAAAGTTTCTTTTGTTTGTTTTGTTTTATGAAAACTGTAATTTTTTAGTTTTTCTTTCATTCCAAGATTTCCATGACTAACATATATATATATATATATATATATATATATATATATATATATATATATATATATATATATATATATATATATATATATATATATATATATATATATATATATATATATAAATAATCAAATTATACTAATTCTAAGATGACTGAAGTTAATTGTACTTGTAAGTGTTTCTATTACGATTAAATTCACTTCAATAAAAATAGATAGTTTGTTGAGTATAGCCTTATAAATATAAATCCATCACTAAATAAATTCATTCAACTCTGTATGAACAACTTCCAAAAACTCAATTAAGATAATTAGAATTTTAAGGTAGATATCATGATGCCACAGAACTTCAAATCAATCAATCAATAAATCAGGTAGTTATATGTAGTCCTTTTTCTGAAATTCAATAAAAGAAAAGGTTATCATGAATTTTAACAACCATGCATATATCGAGTTCTGTAGTGTACTTACGTATTATCGACGGTGAATATTTTATTTTTGTGTGAGGTTTATATTACAAAATACGAGGGGAATATCTATATTTACTTTGTAATAAGGTATATGTCGTCAGGACTCTAAAATATCTCTTGAATATTTAATATTGATACGATATATTGATTACTCATGTTGGTATTCTGCAAAAATCTTCCAGCATAAAGAAAGGAATTATATTTCTCCAATGTTATTCACCGAATATTGAGTAATGTTCTGTATTTGATGAATCATTATTTAGCAATAGAAACGTTGGATGCAATACTGTAATATCAATAAAACGGTAATATATAATAAATATTCATAAGGATTATGGTCAAATTATAATTCATTCTGTTATAGTTTACATGTCAGTAAAAATTGCTGATCTCGAAAATTATAATAATAATTAAAAAAGTACAATTGTTTAGTATATAAAAGTCTCTCAATGGTGATATTTTTATCAGAAAATGTTCACAGAGTAAAGTGTTTGAATCTCTCTCATAAATGCATCAGTCATTTGACTATATGTAAGTAAACAGAGATTTTATTTACACTATTAAACTTTACTTCAATTTTCATGTAGTGTATATACAAATCGGATAGATATTTATATGTATTTTATCAGGGAAGAGATT
>NC_090726.1:10562956-10582956 GCF_036898095.1 Palaemon carinicauda | reverse complement strand
GTCATACTCTGATTGATATTTACGCCAAGACTATTTTCCTTTTTAATGATTAGTCGACATTCAATATAGTTTATTGACTGGAATTCGTTTTGACCAAATGATTTTGAAAAGGTCATCAATATATAAGTTTTCTGATGTTTATAAAGACTAGATCTGATCAATAATGATCCATATCCAAGACTATCTAATATATGTTTAAATAAATAAAGCTTTGTATAAATAAAAGCTTGGTTTAAACCTAAAAATAATTCATTGCATATCAGTTTAACTATATGCAAGACTTTGAATCGTGCTGTACTTTTGCCAATGATCATACAAAACCGGAAAGATACTGGTAACAATTAAAAAGAAAAATTATGAGAATAATAAAAGAATTTATTTTTAAAACATGAAAATTGGTTTTAAATAACTGTTATATTTAAAAACGAAAAGAACTTATGAGAGACCAAAAAAACCTATCGATTTACTATTTTTCCAACATAAAAGGGGCAATTTTCTTGTGGGGGATCGAATTATATGTTAATATTTATTGGATTTACTGATCACCAAATTCTTCAGAGAGAGAGAGAGAGAGAGAGAGAGAGAGAGAGAGAGAGAGAGAGAGAGAGAGAGAGAGAGAGAAAGAGAAGCATCGTTCAGAATCTGTGTTTCAATTAGATAATTAGAATTTATCAAAATAGGAAGAGTTGTTGAGAAGTTCTAAAAATACAGCCTTTAAGAAATCGATGACCTCAATGTTTTTCTTTGAAGTGGCATAAAATATATATATATATATATATATATATATATATATATATATATATATATATATATATATATATATATATATATTGTTACGGGCCACTGGTTCGAGTCCGGCCTTGCTTAAGGGACTCAAGGGCCATAACAAACAAATAATAATGGTAGGTCGCCAGTCAGCAATGATACAAGGAATACTGACAAAATTATATATTTACAATAACACTTAAATAAGAATTAATAAAAGAAAGGGGAGCACAACAGTTAACTATTTTAATTTATGCCACGAGGAGCTTCAGATGGAGTTTAGTTGGCCGTGGATGAAACGACAGCACAGCAAACAACGTTCCCTGGAAAGGGAAATAAATTGAATTATTAACAGCACACTTACTTCTACCGGCTGGGAACACGATGAAGTCGTGTGGTTAAAACCTTTAAGCAAATTAAATGAAAATGCAAAGCTTAGGGATTTAAACGTTACACATGGGAATCAACACTGTCACAGGGTGAGTTAATTAAAACTAGGACTAAACGGCACATGTGGTCTGGGTATAGGGGATAGGATTAAAGGTTCAGTGGGTAGGATTTTCTGTAGAGGATAAGGAAAAAATGGGATGTGATAAGGAAAGGATGGGAGGTTGGGTAATGATATTGAGAATCTCAAAATCAGACACCTTACCTTTAGTAAAAAGGACTCTGATTTCCTTCCCTTGTGGAAAGAAGTAGACAGAAGTCCTGCCTCCCTGATGTCTTGAGGGTGAAGAACGATGGTGTTTCCCTCAAGGACGGTGAGTGAAGAAAAAAAAGATGCTCTCTTTATGGAGGCTGAGTCGCGAAGAAGGATCTCCCGTTTTCCCTGGGTAGATCAACCCCACTTGACACCCAATTGATGGGGGGCGGGTAGGGGGACTGGCCTGACCGGTGTCCTATTGGTCAGGCTTGGTCACGTGTCCCACATCCTTCACAGCTCGCTACCCTCCTCCTGGGACCTCGATGTCGTCATGTGACTCGAAGGTAGCTGAAATTGAGATCTCAGGGGGAGTAGACTGGTATAGGATGGTTGGAGGGGGGTGAGACTCTGGGTAGGGTCCCAAAACTCGTGGCATTTTGACTCATGCTTGCTGGCGGGATCCTTTGTTATTTGAAAAAGGTGGCGAAATGACCGCCATTACTAACAGCCCCCCATTTTAGCAGAGATTTTGTCCTAAACAGGACAAGAACTCTGCAAGCAAGGTCTGAAGCCACTAGCCTTAATGACTCCTCCCTCAGTGAGTCTCACCACGATAATGGATAAATATCTAAGCTGCAACTAGGGTCATCATTTTACATTATTTTGACAGTAGATTAACTTTAAGTGCCACGTAGAAATAAGTATGCTGGCTGTGAGGCAGCAACTGAAAAATTAAAAAATGCAAAATGGAAAATTAAAATGTAAAAAAAAGGTTAAAGTTAAGTGACCTAGTGCAGTGGTAGGCATAAAATTGAAGAAAATTGGCTTATATGCAAAGAAAGATAAAATAAATACATAAAAATAAACTAAATGCAAATAATGATGCCAAGATGGCTCCTCAAGTTTATTTACCTGGGGAGACACCAAGGCCAATTAAAATTTTTCCATACAACCTAAATTAACCTACTGACTATGGCTACGTTATGGTCATGGCACTGTGCATTGGGCACTAATGCCGGGAAAACACATCTCTGTCACCTGATTTCTTTAGGCGCTTGACCTTCCAGTTGTAGTTCTGGAGGTCTATGCCCCACCTCATGAGCCCCTTATTCCCATTACGTAGCTCAGTCAAGTAGGTTAGAGGATTACGGTCCTTTAGGAATGTCAGTGGGAACTTTTGGTCCGCACAATAGGATCCAAGATGCTCAAGAGATGAGCCCATGCCTGAGAGCTCATTCTCTTGAGTTTGGAGTTTATCCCATGTCTGGAAGAAATTCAAGTAAACCCCACAGTTGGGAATTCCTGCTTGCACCTGGTGAAGCCAAAAATGAATTATTAGTATGGTCAGAGGTCGTGACTCCTCTGCCATGAAGTGGGAACCTTCGTCCTTCTGAAATGTGGCTAGGAAGCCAAACCAATAAAAGAATTGTGTCCGTTCTGTGACACTAATGGATGGGATGAGTTGGAGCGAGGCCCTCAGCATTATTTGCTTATAGTTACCGGAGACTGGGCAAGGATGGCAGGATGCTAAGTAAGCCTTAACAATCTCGTGCAAGCCCAGCCAGAATTGATGCTGGATCATCTGGGTAGGACCTGTTACTCCAAAGTGTCCTCCCAGTCTCTCATGGGCCACGCCTAGCATCGACAAGCGGAGATTACAGGGGACAACTACTTTCCGGCACGAGACCTTAACAGGGTCGTGAGAACCTTGGGTGATCTTAAGGGGCACCTCATCCCCTAGCAGGAACTCAGCCTTAGAGGGGTTATTTATTTCCACCTCGCTCAGGTAGGTGGGTGCCCTGTGGTTTATTGCCATCTCATCCATCAGCTGGAATCTGCTGAGCTGTGCTTGGCTCCTGATGGTCTCTTGGTTCTCCTCTGAGACCTCTGGTCTGTTGGAAAGCATCATTGCTTTAGCTGGGGAGCACTCTCGGGTACGGGGCTTAAACTCATTGCTGGAAGGGGGAGACTCTTGGGCCTCCTCCCTTAGCCATGCTACCTCACCCAGGTCAATGGTACCTAGCCAGTCGTCTTCCCCTGCAGGTTGCGTCCTCACAGTTTTAGGCTCCGGCTTGGCAGCCTTCATGCACCTGAGGGGCACTCGCTGTACACCCTTCACTGGCTTTTGACCCAAGCTTGAGTTGTAGCCCTCACGTGCGAGATCACTCCCTGCCCCCAGTCCACACTTCTTGCCGAGCTGGGACATGGTCGCCTTCAGTTCCGCTGTAGGGAGTTCCTTGGTGAACCCTTCAATGCACTGGTTCTCTCTGCAGTTGTCCTGCTGGTCGTTGGCACCATTAGGTTGAGGTAGCGAGTTACTGAGCTGGGCTAATCGAGCGTCTATTTCCCGCTTCTTTAATTCATACGCTCTCGCTCTTTCTCTCGCATACTGCATCCTTTCTTGCTCCGTTCTTTTCCGGGCATTGGCTTCATCCGTGAGTTCCCGCACATACCTTCGCAAGGCCTCTCCCTCATAGCCTTGTCTTTCTGCCAAATCCACAAACGCACTGATTTCGGCAGCAGTCATCTTGCTAAGTTTTTGTGGAGACATCCGACAAGAAAAAACTCAACAGCACAAGGTACGATGTTGACCGTGCAAGAAATTACACGGAGGGGAAAGACGTTCTAGCCTTACGCAAGGGAGGGGAAAGATGTTCTAGCCTTACGCAAGAGTCTCATGGAAGAAAGGATGAAGATGGAGCTGGGGAAAATGCACAATGGCTGTAAAAATGCGTCTCAAGAAAGAACTATCACCGAGTAGCAAACCTTGCAAGTAATTGAACAGGAGCCTAACTCGAAAACCAGGGTCACGCCAATGGGTGAGCTTAGGCTGTCCGGTCGTAATGCGTCCAAACAAGTAAGGATATATTTGACAACTGTACTACCCAATAAAAAATGGAATCACAACTATACAGTAGGTGACCCTCTGGGCTAGTCAGGGAAAAAATGAGATCACAACTATGGGTGACACTATGCTGGATGAAATAAAATGGAATCACAACTATGGGTGAACCTTTATACTAGTCATAAAAGAAATGGAATCACCACAATGGGTGAATCTCTATGCTAGTACAAAAAAATATGTAATCACAACAATGGGTGAACCTCTATGCTAGTCTTTTGAAAAAATGGAATCACAACAATGGGTGAAACTCTATGCTAGTCATAAAAAATGGAATCACAAGAATGGGTGAATCTCTATGCTAGTCATAAAAAAACGGAATCACAACAATGGGTGAATCTCTATGCTAGTACAAAAAAAATGTAATCACAACAATGGGTGAAACTCTATGCTAGTCTTTTGAAAAAAAAATGGAATCAAAACAATGGGTAAATCTCTATGATAGTCATAAAAAAACGGACTCACAACAATGGGTGAATCTCTATGCTAGTCTTTAAAGAATTGGAATCACAACAATGAATGACCCTCTGTGCTAGTCTTAAGGAAAAAAATGGAATCTCCACGATGTATGACCCTCCTATGCTAGTCTTAAGGAAAAAAAATGGAATCTCCACGATGTGTGACCCTCCTATGCTAGTCTTAAGGAAAAAAAATGGAATCTCCACGTTGTGTGACCCTCCTATGCTAGTCTTAAGGAAAAAAAATGGAATCTCTACGATGTGTGACCCTCCTATACTAGTCTTAAGGAAAAAAAATGGAATCTCCACGATGTGTGACCCTCCTATGCTAGTCTTAAGGAAAAAAAATGGAATCTCCACGATGTGTGACCCTCCTATGCTAGTCTTAAGGAAAAAAATGGAATCTCCACGATGTGTGACCCTCCTATGCTAGTCTTAAGGGAAAAAAAATGGAATCTCCACGATGTGTGACCCTCCTATGCTAGTCTTAAGGAAAAAAAATCGAATCCCCACGATGTGTGACCCTCCTATGCTAGTCTTAAGGAAAAAAAATGGAATCTCCACGATGTGTGACCCTCCTATGCTAGTCTTAAGGAAAAAAATGGAATCTCCACGATGTGTGACCCTCCTATGCTAGTCTTAAGGAAAAAAATTGGAATCTCCACGATGTGTGACCCTCCTATGTTAGTCTTAAGGAAAAAAAATGGAATCTCCACGATGTGTGACCCTCCTATGCTAGTCTTAAGGGAAAAAAATGGAATCTCCACGATGTGTGACCCTCCTATGCTAGTCTTAAGGAAAAAAAATGGAATCTCCACGATGTGTGACCCTCCTATGCTAGTCTTAAGGAAAAAAAAAATGGGATTTGTAAAAATGTGTGGGTGCGTTCTTGCAACACCACCACTTGCAACTCTGTGACTTTAAAGCAAGTTTGTATTTGTACTTAAAGTATAACAAATTAAAATAAAACAGACAATGTCACTGAGATTGCTTAATGCTTCGTTAAAACATCAGCCCCTTTACATACTTTCCCTTTAGAAGAAAAATGAATTTAATAAATTACACTCCCAAATATTTCATCTTAATGATCCTATACCCTGACTGAAAAAATTTAAATTAAATGTGACATCATAAGTCCTTTATCTTTAGGTTAACCATATTACACAGTCTAACGAAAATTATCCCCTTCAAAAAAATGTACATAAAGATAATATCCCACGAGAAAGTAATAAAAAGAAATTACATACCCTTACTTGTCAAACGGAAAAATTGAAAAAATTAATGCCACGTGCGCTTACCGTTACTAACACGGGAATTAAGCCTCACTGGAATTTAACACGTGGTTTAGTGTACCACAGATTCTCCTAAATTTTCGTAAATTTCACTTCACTGAGTTTTAACACGAAATTAAACAATCACTCACTGCACAATATATATGAATGAAAAATTTATCCCTATCAATAATGTACATGAAAATAATATCCCACGAAAGTAATAAAATGAAATTACAAACCCTTACTATCAAAAGAAAAAAAATCGAAATAAGGAACGCCACGTGGCTTACCGTTACTCTACAGAATTATGCCTCACTGCCGTAAAATGTTTACGTGAATCGTAAGCCAAAAGTTCCGATATGAGACTAGCCTGTATCCTAGCACTAAAGATAAATGATAATATATTCCATGCACAAAATTAAACGATTGATGTGAGTGAATACAACGAAATTAGACTAAAATCTCGGGTCTGCATAGAATTGGTAAACAATTAACAAAGATAATAATAACAGACAATATACTTTGGCTTCGTTCGGAAACACGGCGGCGGGCTGAGTTATACCAGGTTGGCCATGTTTTGAAATGAACACTTGCTCAGCCTGCCACGCTTTTTGTCCTAAAATATCGTAAGTTTCACTTGACTTATTTTCTTTTTTAAACACAAAATAACACAATAAGACATTCACCTAATGAACAATGTTTTAATAAATGGAAAATTTTAACCACTGTGACAATAAACACTCAGAAAAAGAACACAAATTCTTCTCACGCGGTTGGCTATCCTGTTACACAATAGGACTAGACTTCTCCCACGTGGGTTTAAAAACAAAAAGGTTCGCGGCGCGAACACACACACTAATAAACACAAAACTTTAACAATGAGAATAGAAGGCTTTTGCTGTGTTCTTCCACGGTTCCAACTCCAGTGATGATATAATTTACTTGAAATGAAATTGAGGTTCGTCAAGTCGCTAAAGACAGAAAAAGGGGGGAATTTGACTTTAATAAAATTAATTTGAAATTACTGTCTTAACGAATCCTGGCAAGGTCGCCAATATGTTACGGGCCACTGGTTCGAGTCCGGCCTTGCTTAAGGGACTCAAGGGCCATAACAAACAAATAATAATGGTAGGTCGCCAGTCAGCAATGATACAAGGAATACTGACAAAATTATATATTTACAATAACACTTAAATAAGAATTAATAAAAGAAAGGGGAGCACAACAGTTAACTATTTTAATTTATGACACGAGGAGCTTCAGATGGAGTTTGGTTGGCCGTGGATGAAACGACAGCACAGCAAACAACGTTCCCTGGAAAGGGAAATAAATTGAATTATTAACAGCACACTTACTTCTACCGGCTGGGAACACGATGAAGTCGTGTGGTTAAAACCTTTAAGCAAATTAAATGAAAATGCAAAGCTTAGGGATTTAAATGTTAAACATGGGAATCAACACTGTCACAGGGTGAGTTAATTAAAACTAGGACTAAACGGCACACGTAGTCTGGGTATAGGGGATAGGATTAAAGGTTCAGTGGGTAGGATTTTCTGTAGAGGATAAGGAAAAAATGGGATGTGATAAGGAAAGGATGGGAGGTTGGGTAATGATATTGAGAATCTCAAAATCAGACACCTTACCTTTAGTAAAAAGGACTCTGATTTCCTTCCCTTGTGGAAAGAAGTAGACAGAGGTCCTGCCTCCCTGATGTCATGAGGGTGAAGAACGATGGTGTTTCCCTCAAGGACTGTGAGTGAAGAAAAAAAAGATGCTCTCTTTATGGAGGCTGAGTCGCGAAGAAGGATCTCCCGTTTTCCCTGGGTAGATCAACCCCACTTGACCCCCAATTGAGGGGGGGCGGGTAGGGGGACTGGCCTGACCGGTGTCCTATTGGTCAGGCTTGGTCACGTGTCCCACATCCTTCACAGCTCGCTTCCCTCCTCCTGGGACCTCGATGTCGTCACGTGACTCGAAGGTAGCTGAAATTGAGATCTCAGGGGGAGTAGACTGGTATAGGATGGTTGGAGGGGGGTGAGACTCTGGGTAGGGTCCCAAAACTCGTGGCATTTTGACTCATGCTTGCTGGCGGGATCCTTTGTTATTTGAAAAAGGTGGCGAAATGACCGCCATTACTAACAATATATATATATATATATATATATATATATATATATATATATAGATATTGGAGCAAAATGCTTACTTACGTCATGGTATTTCATATTTGGGCAATCATTTCTGTACCCATACCTTAAAATAATGTAATTGCTAATGAATTCGTGTTTTATAGTAGGTTATCTCATGTTATATAAGTAATATAAAAGAAAAATATCGATGAAATAGATATTATATTATTTTATCTTTTTAGTTCTATCTATCTAGCCTAATTTTTCATTATTTTATCACCCAAAAGAATTCAATTAAGCTGTAAGGGAGATCCTGTTATTAAAATCTTAAGAGACATCCATATTATTTCTTGCACTTTCTTCCTTTCTGAGCCGGAGAGAAAATTGCAAAGGAAAAGATTTGTTGCTGCAAAAAGGAGAAGGATCTGCCGCAGATGACGCTTCCAAAATCGCATCGGTCTTCTGGAAGGAAATCAGGACCTCCTGGAATCCAGCCTTCGGCATTTGGCGGCAGCAAAAGACAGGTTCCTCTGAGAAATCTTCCGTTTTCTCCACTGGTGATTCAGGTCACAAAAGACTTGAGTGGGCCTTTGTGGTTATCTTCTGTCCTCTCTAATTGGGGAGCTTTATTCAGTCCCCTCCAATTGGGGAAGTGCTGTGACTGCAATGTCGCCTCAATCCCCTTTCAGTGGTTTGTGGACTGGAAAGGAGCAATTATCGCTGGACGGAAAACTAAATTCCATTGGAAATATATCAAGCAATTGAGGTCGCCAGGGACGATGCTTCGGGTTGAGAAGAAGAAGAAGAAGAAGAAGAAGGGGGACGGTAGGAGTGCAAATGAGAACTTTAAGATTATTATATCTCTTTTTGAAAGAATGCGGTATCATAATAATCTTTAGATTCTGGCAACATATGCTAAATATTTATTCATATGACATAAAATGTCCATTTGTAGATATATTTTTCAAAGATATGTTTACTCACAGACAGATATGATTAAAAATGAGGTTGTGTTTCTAAGTATTAAATGGTTATCTTCGTTCATTTTAATCTTGTTTAATTTGCAACATGCGAAAATGATTAATCTTCAGCGAAACTTAAAAGTCCATGAACCATAACATAAAGATTACCGAATGCAGATGTTGACATCCAAGAATTTGAACCAAACCTTAAAGAGTTATCTGGTTATGCGGAATACCTTGTCATTAACTATTAAAGGTTTAAAGGTTGCTCATGAATGACAGAGGCAAGGGACAGTGACATTGCCCAATCAAGTAGGACAATGCCCTAGAGACTGACCATATATACATATGATTAGCGACCAAGCCCTTTCTCCATCCAAGCTAGGACCAAGGAGAGCTAGGCAATGACTGCTGATCACTCAGAAGATAGACCTACAGTATAGACTCCCACAAATCCCCTATCCTTAGCTCACAATGATGGTAAGGTTGCAGCAACCAAAGAAACTAAGTGGTTTGAGCAGAACTTAAACCCCAGTCTGGCGTTCACCAGTCAGAGACGTTACCACGTCGGCCAACACAACCCTTCTCCTTTATTCATTTATCATGTTATATCTTTTAAGTTCCCTTTGCTTATTTTGTGTTATCTGCATTTGTTCTAGGTTATATTTGTTATCAGTTTGTATTAGAAGGCCTATTCCATGTGAAATGATTACAATAATCATTTCCGAATTTGTCTCCATCAAATGATATCAAAATCAGCTTATTATTTGGCTGGTAACGTCCGTGACTGGTGAAATTTAGTTAGCCCGGATGGTGAAACTTAAAAACCTTTTTTGAAAAGAATGGAAATTCTTTCCCGGCATTATCGCCAGGTAAGCACTCTACTTGTTTGCCTAGAGTCAAGAGTCTATTAACTGTATTATCTCTAATTATGAGCCCGATAAAAAGCGACATTTTCAAACAACGATGAAACTCTTTTCAAAAGTTTCCAGTGAAATTCACTAGGAAATTATCGTCTCCTTTTTTCTGATATGAATATTTCATCGAGAGAGCTTTTGTCGTTGTTGGAATCATCGGAAGTGAGAAATAGAGATTATATGTGATCGGAAACATATATTGTAAAGGGAGATAAATGAGTGATTTTTGTGACAGTAGGTGCGGTATTTTGATTTATTTTCGAGGGGAGAGAAATGACATGCAAAAATAATTACGCTAACGTGCCGAAAACGATGACACTTCACACACCTGCCATCGAACAACAAACCCACATAATACTACATATATATATATATATATATATATATATATATATATATATATATATATATATATATATATATATATATATATATATATATATATAAATACTATACATGTATATATATATATATATATATATATATATATATATATATATATATATATATATACTATATATATATGTATATATATAGAATATATATACATATATGTTTATATATAAAGAGAGAGAGAGAGAGAGAGAGAGAGAGAGAGAGAGAGAGAGAGAGAGAGAGAGAGAGAGAGAGAGAGAGAGATATGTATGTATATTTATTTATATACATATATATATATATATATATATATATATATAAATATATATATATATATATATATATATATATATATATATATATATATATTTATGTATATATATATGTGTATATATATATATATATATATATATATATATATATATATATATATATATATATATATATATATATAAATATATATATATATATGTATATATATAAATATATATATATATATATATATATATATATATATATATATATATATATATATATATATATATACATGTATGTGTGTTTATGTGTGTGTATTTATGTATCTGTGACGTTAAATAATTGAAGAAACAAAATTTAATAATCAATGTCTTAAAGCTAAATTAACGATATAAATGATAAGCTCTGATATACTATTGAAGGCAGAGTTGGAAAAGGTAGATGAAGACCTTGTAAAATTCCGAAATAGATATTCAAGAGAGATTTTGAAAGGATAAAAATATCAATGGGAGGCGCAAAAAAAGAAAAATAATAATTTGTTGAAGAATATGAATAATCATTTGTAATTACATTACAGAAAAGACGATTCTACACAGACGTAAAATGTTTCAAATTGTTTAGTTAGACAACAAAAAATTGGGGAGAAGAAAAGGCGTTACAGTGGGCTAAAGAACAAATGGATTTCAGAATGAAATCAGAGTTAAATTACAAGATAATTTATTTGGTTGAACATATAAATGATGTATAAATATCTCTCTATAAAATTTTATGCAATGGTTGACTTTTTAACTGTATCATGGAACAAAACTTTTTCAATGAATATACGTCACTTCTTATGGGAAATAAATTAAATTATTCAAATCACATTAGAAAAATAGATATTTAGGAAGATTAAGAACATTGTTAAAAATTCGAGGTAAAAATCCTGGAATAAAACTTCCCAGGCTTTTGCCGTTTTAAAAACGAATATATTGACGTAAAGGAGTGATATTACGGTCCCCAACTCGTAAAAGATAATTACACAGTAAGGTAAAAATTATTGTCGCCTGTATTTTACTGAAATTCGGCTGAGAACAGTATATTTTTACGGAGGATTTCCGATTAAAATTACATTTTCTTTTTTAACGATGAAGAAATTCGAATGTTGAAAATATCCTAATTAAGAATGTGGTTTTTTTTTTTCGATCAGACCATCAGATGTGTTTAAATACAACACTGCTAACAATATTCAGCAGAGACACGGAATTGATATAAACACGAGTGTAGAATTATGGTACTAGCAAGATATATTAATCTAATCAATTAATTGGGAAAGGTGCACTAATTTCCTTTGCCTAGAGACGAAAGCGAATAATTATCCATTAATGATGCTGTGGCTAATAGTTCTATATGTGAATTTAGGTCGAATAACAATAGCTATTCTTTTCCCCTCGTCTGAAGATTGACAATGATACAATTTGTGTGTATGTGCGTGTGTGGTTATATACATACTGACATTCCAATACCTATAAACGGCCAAACTATGAGTTTAAAGTTTTGAAGGCCGCTCATAAATGGCAGAGGCAAGGGACAGTGACATTGCCCTATCAAACAGGACATTGCGCTAGAGAGTGGCCATATATACATATGATCAACGCCCACGCCCCCTCTCCCCTTAGGCTAGGACAAAGGAGGGCCAGGCAATGGCTGCTGAGGACTCAGCAGATAGTCTTATAGGCTCCCTTAACCCCCCCCCCCATCCTTAGCTCATAAGGATGGGGAGGATGCAGAAACCAAATGAACTAACAAGTTTGAGCAGGACTCGAACCCCAGTCTGGCGATCACCAGTCAGGAACGTTACCACATGAGTAATAAGAATTAGTAATAAATACTTAATGAGTACTCAGTTACTACATTTGCCTCACGTAATCTAAGTGTTTTTCGTCCCAGCCTGGCATGATTAAATAGAGAAGGAATGTTTGCATTGGTTTTTGAGAAGTGAATCCAATTATTATGGTTCTGTTTAATTATGATGACTAGGCTGTTTAACGTGCTTTTATTACTTGCTATGTCAATGCAGACCTTCCAGGAAAGAACAAAAGCTTAAACACTGATATTTAAGACCGTGTACATGCGTGTGTATGGTTATTTACAAAATTGGTTTGCATGTAAGATTAACATGCCAATTTTAAATGGGCGTATACGATTCGATCAAAATAAGAGAAATTGTATTTTCTAAATTGGTATATGATTGTAAGTATTACATCTGTCTCTCTTACAAATTTCAAAATTTACGTTATGATTTTTATTGATATTTAAGATAGTCATGATTACCTTGTCTATAAAATGAAAATGTCAAATCTGTTGGACATGTCCTTTTAGAGAGAGAGAGAGAGAGAGAGAGAGAGAGAGAGAGAGAGAGAGAGAGAGAGAGAGGCGGGGGGCAGACAGACAAATAAAATACGAGAGAGAGAGAGAGAGAGAGAGAGAGAGAGAGAGAGAGAGAGAGAGAGAGAGAGAGAGAGAGAGAGAGAGAGAGAGAGTTTAGTAGCGATTGACACCGCTGTATTCAAACTCATCCTCGCTGACATAGATAGCCTTCGTCATATTCAACTTTGCTAAGAATTAAAATCTTTGGACTTTTTTGTTCCAATGGAGCGTGAACGAGAAAACTTTCATCGCAATTCAATGGATGCAAGATTGAGGCTGACATTCATCATAGAGCGATTGTAATCAAATATCCGAAGGAGCCATTCTGCATCAGTGTCTACTGAAAACCCCTTTAAGATGCATTTTGACCTTTATATCAGCTCCCCAGCCTTCTGATGTTTTGCCTCTAAGGAACATGTTTAACGGTACCATTAACAAACAGGTAGTGAACCTAAGACCTGGGCTTCTAAAAAGAAATCCGAACAAGTAGTTATAGGCACAGGAACGCTTCTGCAAAGCTATAACAGATACACATACTTTCTCATCATAGCATCCTTAAATATGTGTCCTTGTGACATTGCTTAAGCACGGTTTCCTTTTTACAGACCCTATCTCTATTCTACACTGTTTGTCAATAAAAAAGTGGGTTAATATCATGTATGATCTGTCGCAGATAATGGAATAGTTTGACACTATTTTATGTGACTATACAGGAAACTTATATATACCCAGTCAATTCTGGAACCATAATCAGCAAGATAGTAAATATTATTGCCTTCTACAGTTCTTATATATACCGGCAGCGAATTTTTTCCCCCAAACAGGAGTGCAGAAAGGGGGGCGGGGCTTCGAGAGCAGAAAAAAGATTTAAAGGGTAACTTCTTTATTATGGCTGCATTAAGATTTGATGGTAACTACTTCATTAAAGTTGTGATCAGTAACTGCATTCATAAATAATAATAATAATAATAATAATAATAATAATAATAATAATAATAATAATAATAATAATAATAATAATAATATATATATATATATATATATATATATATATATATATATATATATATATATATATATATATATATATATATATATATATATATATATATATATATATCATGATCTGCATATAAAAACTAAATGTTACTGAAATAACTTAATTTTCCAAACTTTCCTTGTGTTAACAACAATGTTCTTAACAGTTTCTTAGTTCGATTCGTGCAAGTATCCCACATCTATTTCGTCACATATCACCATCATTACTTTTATATCTATTCTTTCATTGTTGCACCAGTTTAAGCATGTTGACGGATAAGGGTTTTAAAAGTCTGTCAATTTTACGTGTTGATTTCTTACTCTACCGCCAGAAGTATTGGGTCCTTTGACTGGCTAGACAGTAATACATTGGAGCCCTATATCTAGTTACGGCTAATTTTTCCTTTGCCTACACATTTAACGAATAGTCTGGTCTATTCTTTCTACATCATCATCTGTCCTTATACGCCTTTCAACACTGAGATTACCAAACAATTCTTATTCGTATAATATATTGATGCTTAGGTAGGAAGTTCTATTAACCATAATAATTACCTGGAACATAGATGAATAATTGTTAGTAATTATTTCTCAGCTGATCCCATCTGACGTCGTCGAATGTGGCTTGATGGGTAATAATACGTTGGTATTATAAAAATACGTTTAATGTATAAAAGACTACATTATGAACTTTACTCTGTGACAGCTGACTCCCAAGTGCAGATGGAGCGTCTTACACAATCGCATAAACCAAAACATTGCTAAACAAAAGAGCATCGCTCTGAAAAGACTTAAATCCTACTCCAGTAGAAATCATAAAGAATCACATCTTATCTGAGGTAATCAACAAATGTTTGAATCCTAATACCAAAACAAATCATTACTCTTATGCATAAAGCATAACATGTCTTATTCATGCAATATGATGCAATGTTGCGCAATACCTGCAACACTTGAAATATAGTACATTACAATAATACATAACAGTCTCCTCCCCCTTAACTTGACATTGTAAAAATATTCATAAATCTAATCTCTCAGGGGGCTTTCCTCTGTTAATCCTATTAGGAAGCACTTTAACCTCATCTTGTACTGGTACATGAATTGGTTCTGAATCTACATTGGATGTTGGACCATCTTGGTTAATACTTGACTCATTTGATCTAACTACTTCTTTAAGTTTCTCATCTCTAACATTCACATGCTCTACTGTCTTTCTGTTTAACGGCTGTAATTGATCAACATGACGTTTTACAACATTATCACCAACACGAACATCATAATGTAAATTTCCTATCTCTCTTACAATCTCTCCTGGTACCCACTTCTCTGGAGTGTTGTACGATCTTACCATGACATCAGACAAAGGTAAAAAATGTCTTACATTAGGAAGCTTTGCTACTTGTTTATAGCCTTTATCTTCTAAATCACTTTGCAAACTTGGATACAACAAATCTAACTTACACCTTATCCTCCTTCCCATTAACAAATTTGAGGGTGCCACGCCTGTTGTGCTGTGCGGCGTTGTTCTATAAGACAATAAAAATTTTGACACATGCAAAAATATATTACCTGAATTTGCTTTTCTACACTTCATATTGTGTTTAAACGTTTGGACAAATCTTTCAGCCTCTCCATTAGTAGATGGATGATATGTAGCTGAAAATGTATGCTTTATACCATTGACATTACAAAATTCTTTAAACTCTTGTGAGGTAAATTGTGGACCATTATCTGTAACAATTCTTTCTGGAATACCATGCGTTGAAAAAATTTGCATTAACTCTTTTATTGTGGCGTAAGACGTTGTCGTCTTCATTGGGATAATTTCTGGCCACTTACTGTAAGCATCTACTACTATCAAAAACAAATAATTCAAAAAAGGACCCGCAAATTCTATATGCACTCTTTGCCATGGATACCTGGGTAACTCCCACGGGTGCATTCTAGCAAATTGAGGATAGTTTTGTTGCATAACACAATTCATACAATTCTTTATATAACATTCCACATCTTTATCTACACCTGGCCACCATACAAAAGTTCTCGCAATTGACTTTGATCTTACAATACCTTGGTGATCAGCATGTATTTCAGACAAAACCTTATTTCTTAGTGAATTTGGAATAACTACCCTGGAACCTCTCATCACTATTCCTTGTGTCACACTCAGTTCATACCATATATCCTTATACGGTTTACAATTTTCCTCCTTTCCACATAAGTCCCTACCTGTCATTAAACTCTCCAAAACCTTACTAAGTACTGGGTCTTGCTTGGTACTCTGTGCTACATCTTTTGCAGTTATTGGTACATTATATACTGAAATTAACAGAACACCGTCATCATACTCTTCTGGAGCTTTGTCTACGGGTAATCTGGATAAAGCATCTGCATTACCCATATTTGCTGTTGGACGGTATTCTATATCATAGTGGTACGCTGCTAACGTAACTGCCCAACGTTGTAGTCTTGCAGCTACCAACGTAGGTAAACTTGCTTTTGGACCCAATATTGCTAATAAAGGTTTATGATCTGTAACAAGTGTGAACTTTTTCCTACCATAAAGATACATATGGAATTTTTTAACTCCATAAACTAATGCTAAACCTTCCTTTTCTATTTGAGAGTAATTCCTTTCTGCCTTGTTCAATACTCTAGAAGTGAATGCAATTGGTTTTTCTGTTCCATCTGGCATTACATGAGATAATACTGCACCTAAACCTATGTTTGATGCATCACATACTAATTTAACTGGTAAATCCATTTGATAATGTACTAAGAATGTAGGTGATGTTATTTCCTGCTTGATTCTTTCAAAAGATTCCTGACACTCCTTTGTCCACTTCCATTCTACATCCTTATTCAACACATTATACAATGGATGTGCAATTGTAGACAAATTCTGAATGAAATTCCCATAAAATGTTACTAAACCTAGAAATGATTGTAATTCCTTAACATTTTCTGGCACTTTTGTTGATTGTACAGCTTTAATCTTCTCTTTAGTTTTGTGAATACCCTTGCCATTTATTACAAAACCTAAGTATTCCACTGAATCAACTTCTAAAATACATTTGTTCTTATTTACTCTAATATTATGTTCCTTCAACTTCTTCAGAACTGTTCGCAATCTTTCTCTATGTTCTCTTGTGTCTTTACCCGCAATTAAAATATCATCTATAAAAATGAATACTCCTTGCATTCCTGAAAAAATCTTATCCATAGTTTGTTGCCATATAGCTGGACTACTTGCAACTCCATAAGTTAATCTCTTTGGCCTAAACAAACCTAAGGATGTATTTACTGTACATAATTCTTGTGAAGTTTCATCCATGGGAAGCTGTTGAAATGCTTGTCTTAAATCTAATTTAGAAAAAACACTGCATCCTGACATAGTTGCAAACATGTCTTTCGGATTTGGTAAGGGATGTTGAGCTACTTGCAGTTGTGGATTTAACGTTACTTTGTAATCTCCACATAACCTAACCTGTCCACTTTCCTTCACAATAGGAACTAATGGTGTAGCCCAATCTGAATATGTAACCTTTTCCCAAGAACCTTCACTTTCTAATCTCTTGATTTCTGTTTCAACTGCACTTTTCAATGCATACGGTACTGGTCTCGGAGCAAAAAATCTAGGAGAACTGTCAGGTTTCAAAACTAAAATTGCCTTTGCGTTCTTTACTGTACCTATTTTATCTGCAAATACGTCTTGAAACTCTGATATGATATCATCCATATTTGTTTTCATTTTGTCTTTCTGCAACCTTCAAAATACTAGGCCAATCTAACTTCAAATACTGTAGCCAATCTAAACCTAGCAAAGTTTGTCCATTACCTTTTACTACTGTTAATGGCATTCTCTCTAATTTCTGTTCTTTGTACTGTACTTCTACGTTCGAAGCACCTATTACCTGAATATCAAAACCATTATAACTTTTCAAAACTCTATTTGTACCTTCTAATAACAAATTAGGAATGCTTTTAGCCATTTTCTCAGACATAATTGATACATCGGCTGCTGTGTCAACTTGCATCAAAATTGGTTTACCATTGATGGTTACTTCTACCATGATATGTTTCTTTGCACCTTTGTTGACTGAGTTTATGCGAAATGCAAAATCAGTTTCTGAACTAACCTGATTATCATGAACATTTTCCTCATTATTCTCTTGACCCATAGTATCAACTGTAGCATTTATTTTCTTTGCGTACTGTTTAGGAAATCTACAAGCAGTTGCAAAATGACCCAGCTTTCTGCAATTCTGGCATGTCTGTCCAGTAGCAGGGCATTTCTTTGCTTCGTATGCAAGATGATCAGTTTTACCACACCTAAAACACTTGGGTTTTTCCTGTTGTTTCTGTGTATAAGCCTGATTCTGATATTTATGAACATTAGTGTTAGGCACTTTTCTATGACTAGGCTGTGTCATATTCCTTCTCTGATTCTCATTAGTTTTCCACTTAGAACCTACTGTATTAATTTTAGAATTTTCCATTCTATTGCTTGTAGAACTACCTATTATGTTACTTTGCCTATTTGATGTTTCTAAAGCTCTGCCTGTTATCAATACCTTTTCTTATGTTAAATCTTTATCTTGCAATAATTTCTTTCTTAGCTCTTCTGATGTGCAATGTGCAATTACTTGATCTATGATAACATTTTCTAACTCTAGAAATTCACATGAAACAGCCAAATTCTTTAGTCTAGTCACAAATGCATCTAAACTTTCATTTTCTTTCTTATAAGCTTGCGCTAAAAACTGATATCTTTCAAAAAATTTATTGACCTGAGGAGCAAAATATGTGGTAAGAGCCTTAATTGCAGCTTCACTTGTGTCATCTGTAGGCTGCAAAGTCTTAAACACTTCCCGAACTTCCCTACCTGCTGTATGAAGTAATAATGCCTTCTTTTGTGCATCCTTCATGTTCCCTAATGCTTCTAAATAAATCTTAAATTCCTCACACCACTGTTGCCATCGTGTTGCAACAGAATTAGGCTCAGCAGTGACGCTGAAAGCTTGAGGTGGTTCTATATTAAAAGGCATTTTGTTTGCTTACCTTAATAACTGTGGTAGGTTAAGCTACTGTTCTGCAGTCACAAGTGTAATTCCTACCTACTCAACTTTAAATTTCACCCTTTTTGTGTATTTGATGAAATTCCTATTCTGCTGCTGGTAAAATCTTCATTGGGCGATTTTACTCTTGTCCCCTGATGTACAAAGACCTTCTCTTGTGCTGGCCGTCCTTGTGCATATGCTCCAATGCTTCTCCCTGCTTGCTTCTCCCTGCTTGTCCGTCGTCCTCAAACGTCGCCAAATATAAGATATTGATGCTTAGGTAGGAAGTTCTATTAACCATAATAATTACCTGGAACATAGATGAATAATTGTTAGTAATTATTTCTCAGCTGATCCCATCTGACGTCGCCAAATATAAGATATTGATGCTTAGGTAGGAAGTTCTATTAACCATAATAATTACCTGGAACATAGATGAATAATTGTTAGTAATTATTTCTCAGCTGATCCCATCTGACGTCGTCGAATGTGGCTTGATGGGTAATAATACGTTGGTATTATAAAAATATGTTTAATGTATAAAAGACTACATTATGAACTTTACTCTGTGACAGCTGACTCCCACAATCTCATAAACCAAAACATTGCTAAACAAAAGAGCATCGCTCTGAAAAGACTTAAATCCTACTCCAGTACAAATCATAAAGAATCACATCTTATCTGAGGTAATCAACAAATGTTTGAATCCTAATACCAAAACAAATCATTACTCTTATGCATAAAGCATAACATGTCTTATTCATGCAATATGATGCAATGTTGCGCAATACCTGCAACACTTGAAATATA
>NC_090726.1:10545456-10550456 GCF_036898095.1 Palaemon carinicauda | reverse complement strand
TAATAATAATAATAATAATAATAATAATAATAATAATAGTAACAAAAATAATAATAATAATAATAATAATAATAATAATAATAATAATAATAATAATAATAATAATAATAATAATAATAATTATGATAAAATAATAACAATAATAATAATAATAATAATAATAATAATAATAATAATAATAATAATAATAATAATAATAGTAATAATAATAATAGAATACCAACCTAAGCTGTGTTAAAACTATCAGTTGAAGTTGTTCTGGGACTACAGTAAAAGGATTTATCTGAATTTGATGAATCATACAATTCAATTTCTCATAATGAAAGGCTATTATTCATATTTTATGAGCATAAAAGACCCAAATAAGAGAGTGGATATAATTGTTAGTTCTCTTCTTACTTTATGATTGTTGATTATCATCTTTTTTTTTTTCTATCCTTGACCTCTTCCTGATTTACTGTGAAACAATTAAAAATGAATTAGTAATGGTATTTTTGTTGAAGTGTTGATTGGGAGACTGCTAAGTAAATGAAAATGAAAAAGATTTAGACATTTCTAGAATTTTAGTTAATAACCGTAAAATAATTGTCTCATCAATAGAAACTTTGATTGCTTTACAGTAGAAAAGTTGATATATAACTAACCTTTTAAAGCTTATATATATATATATATATATATATATATATATATATATATATATATATATATATATATGTGTGTATATACAGTATATATATATATATATATATATATATATATATATATATATATATATATATATATATATATATATACATATATATATATATATATATATATATATATATATGTATATATATATATATATGTATGTATGTATGTATGTGTGTGTGTTGTATCATATATAAATTAGTATTTTGTTTGTAATGTATGAAATTATATTGACACATATACAACACAATAAGCTTTTATACTTTACTAAAAAGATAAAAATTATATTTTAAGAAAATATATGATTAAAACAATTTCAAGAAGTGCAATCATATTGAAAGCAATTAACGTTGGATACTTGAATTTCGGAACATATCTAACTGAAAAAAAATCGTTCTTGATTGGTAACTGAATAATTCAAAGATCCCTTGAATTATCTTTTTGAATAATTAATCAATAGCCTGAAAACCTTCTCCTATTCCTGGAAAGTTTCTTTTTCCGGAATATTTGGAAGCTGTTCTACCCTTCACCAGAAGCCATAATCAAAAGGATTTCCAAGCAATATTTGAAGAGAAAATATGAGAATAAAAGAATGCGTTTCTTTTGTATTGCTATTCTAGCAAAAAGCCAAAACGACGAACATTACGCAGCTGTATATGAAAGTCTTGTTTCATATCCCACTTTTATTTTATTGCTTAAATTACACACTGGCACTAAACTTTTAATTTCTCTACATGCTTTTATGTAGGCACTTCGCGAAATTGTAGATTGCTCTGGATGTTGCAGGACTTGTCGTTATAAACATCAAATTGCAACAGAAATTTCATTGCTGAATGTTGCAGTGCTTGTCTTCATAAACAAATTACAACCGAAATTCCATTTCCAGGTAATAAAAAACTATGTTTTTGGTTTTCATTCATCTTTTTATCTATTTATCTTATCATTTATTTTTCTGTTTGAAATCTAGTTACATTCTTTTGTGAGAAAATAATGATTAAAACAAATGCGTTAAAGTATAGTGTTATTGGAAATAATGATCTTAGAAACACGGATAAGCACGAACAATACTATTGGACCCACAAAAGGCGTTATTTTAACAAACTTTGTGTATCATTTTAGTACATCATTTATATTTCATGAGTAATGGGATATATTCCAGATAAATTATCAGTTATCCATACCTGAAATTTCAAAGATCTTAAACAGTTATAGGTTAGCCAAAATGATAAAAACAATTCAAATTTAGGAAAATCACATAATTTTCACATATGAATATATATTATTTAGAATTACCAAGACTTTGTGTGCAGAAAAAGAAAATAATGCTATGTAATCAGTACCTGTTTCTCCTTTGTTCCTGGTTTATTTTTCTCATATGATCAAACTATTTCTTACTTATCTCAGGATATATTTGACGGAATTAGGTAGGTTTAATTTAACGTTGTAAAATAAACTATCTTTTTTAAAGACAACTGATTTTCTTTGGAAAATTCAGGTAACCACATTGGACAGCCAATATGTCTAATCGGAAGATATCAATGAAAATAGATTTGGAAATGTTGATTACCAAAGTTCAGCAAAGAGAAACAACAGCAATAGGAGTCAGAAATACAATCATGAACTCCCACAGAG
Source organism: Palaemon carinicauda (assembly GCF_036898095.1). Taxonomy (NCBI): domain Eukaryota; kingdom Metazoa; phylum Arthropoda; class Malacostraca; order Decapoda; family Palaemonidae; genus Palaemon; species Palaemon carinicauda. The sequence goes on along the minus strand of NC_090726.1, from coordinate 10,548,134 downwards.
GGAAGTAGCCTACAGGTGTTTGACGCCTTGGTCAACAACGAGTTCTTTAACAATAATTACCTTTCATTCATTAATATGCAGCGCTTCTAGGAGAAGGTCACACCAAAATCAATCCATTGTTTTCTAGTCTTGGGTAGAGCCATAGCATCTGTACCATGGTCTTCAATTGTCTTGGGATAGAGTTCTTTTGTTTGAGAGTGCACACTATTTTATCTTATTTCTCTTCCCCTTGTTTTGTCAAAGTTTTTTTATAGTTTATATAAGGGATATTTGTTTTAATGTTACTGTTTTTAATATTTTATTTTCCCCTGTTTCCTTTCCTAACTTGGCTATTTTCCCTGTTGGAGCCCCTGGGCTTATAGCATCCTGCTTTTCCAGCAAGGGTTTTAGCTTAGCAAGTAATAATAATAATAATAATAATAATAATAATAATAATAATAATAATAATAATAATAATAATAATAATAATAATAATAATAATAATAACAAAGAATACGGAGATTTTATTTCAACGGCTAAACAAGAAAAGGTAGCCTGTTCAAGTCTCGTCAAAGAGGTTTAAATGGTTTAAAGGCCATTCATGAATGACAGAAGCAAGGGACAGTGACATTGCTCTATCGAGCAGGACAATGTCCTAGAAACGGACCATAAATACATATGATCACTTCCCCAAGCCCCCTCTCAACCCAAGCTAGGACCAGGGAGGCCCAGGCATTGGCTGCTGATGACTTAGCAGATTGACCTATAGGCTCCCCCAACCACCCATCCATAGCTCACAAGGATGGTTAGGATGCAATTACCCAAAAAGCTAACGAGTTTAAGCGGGGCTCATACCACAGTCTAGCGTTCACCAGTCATGGACGTTACCACCTGGCCTCCACAGCACATGGCAAAGATACTTTTAAGGATACGTCATTTCCTATTTCAAGTTGTTTTGTTGTACTTCAATTGCGTGCTTGCCTGTGGCTATATAGACGAGTTAGGTTTACTTAGGACGAAGGTGGGTAGAGTGAAACCTTGAGAAAACTCAAAGTATAAATCTAAGTAGATCAAAAACATTGGCTCCTCTACATCAAGATCTTTTTATCAATTTTGTCCTTTTAACTGCGTATTACTCATTTTTTATTATCAACGTACCTTGGGTATATGTACTAATTTTATCATTCTGCAATATTGTTCTCGTGGCTGGTTTTCAGCAGATGACTGTCATCTTAATTTGACGAAAAAAAGCTAACAGTCTATTAAATTTATTATCCCTGGTTAGGACCCAAATCTCTGGCACCGTCGTCATTTAGTTATTTGTATATGTTGCATAAGACTTATCATGATTCACAATATCCTTTTCATTCATTTATTCCAAGACTGTACCATCCAGTACGTGAAAAGAGATATGCAGTTAATTCTAACCATCTTTCCTTCTCCATCATACGGCCCATTACTTCACTGCTCATCCAATTTTTTTTTCTTATTTTTTTTGTGGATAGAATTGTAGAATTATATTCCTAAATTGGTAGTTGAATAGGTTTGACTACAAAAGTTAAAGCCAGTTGCAAAATTTTTTTTTTTTTGAACATAAGTGTTAGTTCATAGGTAAAGTTTGTGGTATTCATTTAACACTAGCGGTGATGAGTATTAGGTATAACTTTTTTATTTCCAATTTATAGTTCCTTTGTTACGTCTCTGTTATTTTTCCATAATTGGTTGCTTTTTCTTGGAATTGTATGATTCTGCTTTCACATTTAGAGTTTTAACTTAGCAAGTAAGGATTATGATAGTAATGCTACCCTAATCTTTAGATAAAAGTAAAAGTTAACTATTGAAAGAAGTATTTTCACCACAATACTTTGCAATATTCAATATCACGTACATTCCGGTAATGAATGCGAACCAAAGGTCTCCCTTTTAAAGTCTGTCATTGTTTTCTGGCGAAGCGTGTATCAAATGTCGAAGTTTAAAAGAAACCTGGAATGGCTTTCATCCAGAGAAGAGAGGAGAGACGCAGTGCAAATACAAATGAGAGAGCCGGAGACGATCTGTGTTTCCTGGAATTTCATTTCAGAGATAATTTTTTCTCTCTGTCAGTACTGTCTATTGCCTGTCAAAACCTTCTGGTCTGGGTCAATGGACCTCGATGAAAATATTGCTAACGATTGACAGAGTATTCTCCAATTAATAGTTTATGTTTCTGTCATTCCATGATGGTGATATGAATAAGGAAGGAGCCTTGGTTGATAGTTGGTCGTGGGTATTTTATGAATAATGTGAAAAAAGAAAGAATAATTTTATGTATATTGAAGGAAATATCTTACACCCATAACATGTTATACCTTGGATGATATCATATATGTTTACGATAGATTCAAGGCGAGGGAATAAAAGAAAGGTATTTTTAATAAAGATCAATTAAGATGGTAGTAATGTATCTTATTATGTTGAACTGAATGACTATAATACTCAAAAAAAAAAAAAAAACTATTGTTCTTATATCCTTGATGCTACAGTGAATTTGAATTCTAAAATAAAAAAATATTTTGGTATGATTGTAAGGTAAAATACATATATTATTACATATATTTATTTGTCAATAAGCATTTAATATCAAAATTGGTTACATGGAGTTTAACTGTATATTCTTTTATGTAACAGGTTTATAGTCCTTGAAATATGAGTAATGAAAT
>NC_090726.1:10537956-10540456 GCF_036898095.1 Palaemon carinicauda | reverse complement strand
ATTAATCCAAAAATAAAACATTATTCTGGTACGTTTGTTTACAGTTCCATCAACAAATATTTTGAAGTCATATTCTTTGTAGTATCTCAGGATTTAAAAGCATAATAGATTTTAGGTATTATAAAATGTACATTACTTCTGCATAAACAAAATTCTTAAAACCCAATTATTCGTTGTTTACTCAATTATATTTTTCACTCCTTCACACGACTGATATTGAAAATATCTTATATCCACTCAAGACATTGTCTCTTAAAGGTTTAAAGGCCGCTCATGAATGGCAGAGGCAAGGGACAGTGACAGTGCCCTATCAATCAGGACAATGCCCTAGAGACTAACCACATTACATACGATCAGTGCCCAAGCCGCCTCTCCAACTAAGCTAGGACCAAGGAGTTCCAGGCAATGTCTGGTGATGACTCACCAGATAAGCGTATAGGCTCCCCGAAACCCCCTTCAGGGTGCAGCGACCAAATAAACAAACGAGTCTGAGCAGGATTTGAACCGCAGTCTAGCATTCACCAGTCAGGGATGTTACCACCGGGGCCACCACAGCTCTCGCTATAGTAAAGAATTTAGCAAATCATGGATGATGTGTCACTTTCTATTTTTGCATTTTTCATGAAATACTCAAGACCATCGATCGACTCGGGAGCACTTTCTATCAATATCAATAACACAGATTGAAAAGAAAAAAACGAAAACAATTAATCGGAAACTGTAAAAACTCCCTTTCAACTAAAAGCAATATTTTCGTCGAGGTCCATCGACCAAGACCACAAGGTTTCAACAGGCAATGGACAGTACTGACATCGGACAATATTTCTATAATGAAATTCCATGAACTGTCGAAGTGTCTCGCTTTCTCATTCGTATTTACACTGTGCTTCTCCTCTTCACTGTGGATGAAAGGCCTTTCACGTTTCTGACTTTGGTATTCGATACACGAATCACCAGATAACAATGAATGCCTTTAAAAGTGAAACCTTTGGTTCGCAATCACTAGAGAAAGCTACGTGGCTGTGCATATTGCAAAGCATTCTCGTGGAATGTTTATTACTATAGTAAAGTTTTGGTTTTATCAAGATATTAAAATACCATGTAAAGATTGTATGGGGTTAATCCATGTTTAAGATTAACAGTTACGTTTTGCATGTTAATAAGTGGTTTTATATTCATATATTTCTATGCTTGAAAACAAAAAGTTTTGCTCTTAATGACATTAATAATTGTCATCCCAGTTATGAAGTGTTTGTGGGGGAGGGGTGGGGGGGGAGTTCTTTGCTGTTAAAAATATGCATTAAAAAAAAAAATGTAAATGTCTGGCAACATTTATTCCAGGAATTTTCCGGTTTAATAAACGGACAAATAAACTTAAATGATTGATATTACGGTCACCAACCCGTAAGAAAATAATAACAAAGTAAGGTAAAATCACGGTCGCCTGTATTTTACTGAAATACGGTTGAGAACAATATATTTTTACGGAGAATTTTCAATTAGAATGAGGGTTTTTTCTGAGTATTGTTTTGAAAGTTTCTATATATAAAGTTGCTTAGTTGATGGATGGGATATTTCAAGACCTTATTCATCACACTCCTTGGCTAGAAAATAATAATAATAATAATAAGAATAGGGAAGTGGGGAATATGGGGAAAGGAAGAGTACCCCTGGATACAATCCAGTTTATAGCTCAAAGGCAGGTACTCGGGATGGGAAAGATTAAGGAAATAGGGAGAAAGAGAAGTACAGGAAAAGAATAAAAGAGAGGGGCAGACAGTAATAGACGACGATAGTAACGGATTATCTCTTTGATGATTCTACGAATGTTCCGTGCGCTGTAGACTTTTGAGTCCTATAGAGAGGGTTTACTCGTAGTTCGTCTTTATCGTCTGATAGGACTCCTCTTATAATCCTTTCAGAGTTCGTGGGTTGTTCTATTGGGTTCCTATTGGACGGAAGCTTGATTCAATAATGGCATTGTCTCGTGTTTGTCACCATTGCATATTCCTGGTTTTTTTTTCCTCTTTCTCTCTCTCACTTCTTGAAACTGGTTGCTAAGGAACTTTACTATAATAATAATAATAATAATAATAATAATAATAATAATAATAATAATAATAATAATAATAATAATAATAATTATAATAATAATAAAAATATTACTATTATTATCATTACATTTAATAATAATAATAATAATAATAATAATAATAATAATAATAATAATAATAATAATAATAATAATAATAATAATAATATATGCGTTTTGGTAGGACATCCTCTTTTATGAAAGTTTTATTGAATATAATGGCTGCCTCAATGGCGTTAATTTTTTTGAGACCTTTTCTATTGATGTAACTTTCTTCCTATTACTAGTACTGCAATTTGCCAGTAACTAGGCTAATTTCATTATTAGAGAGGATAGGAATATTCATCAGTGAATAAATTAATTATTTTTACTTCAAAGAAGGTGCCCTTCACGAATCATATATCCAAA
>NC_090726.1:10525456-10532956 GCF_036898095.1 Palaemon carinicauda | reverse complement strand
CAAGTTAACGTGCGTCTGTTTTGTGCTCAAACACCAACAGAAATTAAGTAATACAAATTAAAATGACTGGATGATGGGTGTAATTAGCAAATTGGTATTCTACTGCTAAGGCCATCTATTGGCCATGGAAATAAACAGTGTGTAGAGCTCATTAATCCTTGCATTCTGGAACCTTCCATGACGTCATTTCAGTTTAAGCATAGCTAAATATCGCCTATTTAATTGGAGCTGAATATTATCTATACTTGCCAAACATATTTCTATATAAGGATCAATCTATCACACTTTGGATAGAATCATTCACATAAATAGACAAGGGACGTGTTCTACCATCTTTTAACAGGAAGTAGAAACACTCGAATTTTACTCAAATTTGGAGACGTGTGTGATTACGAGAACATGTGTTCATAGTAGAATTTTATTGTAATTAATACATCAAAAATATATAATTCCAATAATACGATTTCTTTTTCTGATTCTTAGGCACTAAGTTATAGTGATTTTATGTAAAATATGCATTGAAATAATATATAGAGGCGAAAGAGGATTAAAAATCATACATTTAATTAAAATACATTCATGTCCGCAGCAAACAGTTGTTAGCTAATCAAAAGTCTAATAAAAGATATCAATCCTCAATAAAGTGAGCCATGTTACTTTGACCAGGGACATAGGAGCATATTTTTCGGAGGAGGGCATCTGACAGCAGATTGTAGCCAAAAGAAAATAATATTTTTCTCGAAGGAATTTTATGTGATCAGTTATAATTTGTACACATTGAGTATAATGGTATGTATATATATATATATATATATATATATATATATAACATTGAGTATAATGGTATGCATATAATATATATATATATATATATATATATATATTTAGGATACGGTAAATTTGGTTATTGGTTATCCCATCAGGTGAGACCCAGTTTGTTCTGTATATATTTTAATGCGAAAACACTGTTCCATCTATCACAAATCTACATCTTACTGTCAGTTATGACAATCACTAGCAATTATCATTATTATTTTCATTCGGGCTCTGTGTCCTCTAATTGTACCCCTGAATTTATTTATTTCTCTTCCAACTCGAGCATTTAGATCCCCTAGGATAATTAACAAATCATGTCTGGGTACACTGTCAACCAAATTTCCTAGCATGTCATAACACTCATCCTTCAGATAGTCCCCACTCACTTCTGTAGGGGTCATGGAAATAGAGCACCATCGACCTTGAATTATCTCGTCCTTAATCCTAGTTTTGCAAGCTTACTTCAGATGCCCTTAAATTCTTAAACCTGCGCACATAGTGATTTGCTTATATAATGACACACTAATTCCTCGTCTTCCATCGCTTCTCCCACTATTATTATTATTATTATTATTATTATTATTATTATTATTATTATTATTATTATTATTATTATTATTAGCTATTCTATAACTCTATTTCGTAAAGAAGGATGATATAAGTCTAAGGGCTCCAACACGGATAAATAGCCCAGTTGGGAAAGCAAATAATAAAATAAATAAACTATATGAGAAGTAATTCTTAAAATAAAATGTTTTAAGAACAAGAACAACATTAAAATGCATCTCTCATATATAAACTGTAAAAACAAGAGGAAAATTTATATGATAGAATAGTGTGCCCGAGTGTACCTTCAAGCAAGAGAATTCTACCCTAAGACAGTGGAAGATCATGGTAAAAAGGTTATGGCACTACCCAAGACTAGAAAACAATGGTTTGATTTTGGAATGTCCTTCTCTTAAAAGAGCTACTTATCTTAGCTAAAGAGTCTCTTCTACCCTTATCAAGAGGAACGTAGCCACTGAACAATTACAGTGTGGTAGGTAACCCCTTGACTGAAGAAGAATTGTTTGGCACTCTCAGTGTTGTTAGGTGTATGAGGGCAAAGAAATGACCAGACTATTCACTATATGTGTAAGCAAAGAAAAAATGAGCCGTGACCAGAGAGGGATTCATTAGAGTACTGTAAGGCCAATTGCCGGAACTAATAAATCTCGAGTGGTGTTATCCCACTCTATAGTACTTTTCTCCTCTCAAATTCCCATTCCACAATACTAGGCCAACGTATTTCTTGCATTACTGCAACTTCAATACCATATCTTCCAAGCTCTTCCTCAACTTCAACTGTTGCACATTATCTGTAGCTTGTTCTGACGTTCCAGCATCTAAATATGGCTGCCTTTTTTTTCAATTCATAGTTTCTAGCAGACCAAATTCATTAACAGATAATCCGGTCAAATTTCCTTCTGGCGTGGTTTCTATAACAATAGGTATATCCTGAGCCAGGATATACCGCCAGACACTCAGTCGCTGATTCAACCTTAGTAATAGCAGAGCATCACATTTAAGTAGAGAATAAGCACTTAGAATGCAAATGTATGAATTATCATGAGATGATTCAACAGAAAACTCATCCGAAAGATATTATTCCCTTTTAGTAAAATACGTTCCTCTTCTTCCTACTTTCTTCTGTTCTTCTGACTGAAGGCTCTGCTCAATGGATGAAAAAAAAATAAAAAATCAATTCGGTATTTGTTTTCAATCGACATAACCAAAGTTCGTTACGTTTACAAAAGAGAAATCGGTCCAAAGCAAAGCGGGCGTTTCAGACTAAGTTTATCTCACTCTCATTCTCTCTCTCTCTTTCTCTCTCTCTCTCTCTCTCTCTCTCTCTCTCTCTCTCTCTAGCTCTCTCTCAGCATTCACTTCATTGCCTTTAGCCTTTGTAAAGCTACCTATCCTCATCATCTCTCTCTCTCTCTCTCTCTCTCTCTCTCTCTCTCTCTCTCTCTGTGTGTGAGTGTGTGCTGATTTTTCATGTTTCTAATTAAATGGTAACATCAAAGTAAATGAGGTTACTGGAATAGCCAAGGAATAAAACTTTTAGGCTCGTTAAATTTCGTCTATTCTTCTGGCTTCAAAGCGACCCATTCTTTTTATTTCTTCAAAATCTCAATGACTTAAATGAAAGGAAAAAACTATGATGAAGTCAAATGTTAACATAAAAAATACAACCAACAGTTATATTATCACAAATAAGGTAAATGGAAAGTTCAGCATTTGTTTTTCGTCGTTATTATTATTGTTGTTACTATTGTATCAAAACCATAAAAAATAACGTAAGCTAATTTTCATTGCTTTGAATAGTTGACATTTTTAATATTTGTGTGATGTGTTAAATTTTTAGCACACAGGAAAATTTACTTCATATTTTCAGAATAAGCATGATATCAAATATCAAGTTTGGGCTCAATTATATATAATACCTTCTTAGGAGACATTTACGAAGTCTTGATTTGCAGGATAAACAAAATCATGCCTCAAAATGTGGAAAATTCCTTTTCAACATTGGCAGGTATACTGAAATTAGATCATAGATCAAAGATCTCAAGGATCTTTAGTCATGCATTCCTTCCTCATAGACAATACATCTGGAAGCTCTTTGATCCTTTATTCCTTCCTCATAGACAGCATATCTCAAAACTCTTTAATCATTCATTCCTTTTTCATTGACATTACATCCCAAAGCTCTTTGATCCTTCATTCCTTCCTAATACACAATACATCTCAAAGCTCCTTGATCCTTCATTCTTTCCTCATATACAATATGTCTGAAAGCTCTTTAATCTTCTATTCCTTCCTCATACACAGTATATCATAAAACGCTTTCATCCTTCATTCCTAACACTTAGATATTACATCCCAAAGCTCTTTAATCCTGCATTCCTCCCTCATAGACAATACACCTCAAAGCTCATTAATCCTTCATTCCTTCCTCATACACAGCATATCTCAAAACTTTTTAATCATTCATTCCTTTTCATTGACATTACATCCCATAGCTCTTTAATCCTTCATTCCTTCCTAATACACAATACATATCAAAGCTCTTTAATCCTTCATTCTTTCCTCATAGACAATATATCTGAAAGCTCTTTGAATTTCCTTTTCTTCCTTATACACAGTATATATCAAAACTCTTTCATCCTTCATTCCTTACGCATAGATAATACATCCCAAAGCTCTTTGATCCTTCATTCCTTCTTCATAGATAATATATCTCAAAGCTCTTGACCCTACATTCCTTCCTCATAGACAATACTCCTCAAAGCTCTTTGATCCTTCATTCCTTCCTCATAGACAGCGTATCTCAAAACTCTATACTCATTCATTCCTTTATCATTGACATTTTATCTCAAAGCTCTTTGATCCTTCATTCTTTCCTCATACACAATATATCTGAAAGCTCTTTGATCTTTCATTCCTTCCTCATACACAGTATATCTCAAAACTCTTTCATCCTTCATTCCTTACTCATATATAATACATCTCAAAGCTCTTTGATCCTTCATTCCTTCATTAATCACAATATATTTGAAAGCACTTTAATCCTTCATTCCTGCCCCATACACAATACAACTTAAAGTTCTCTGATCCTTCATTCCTTTCTAGTAGACAATAAATCTCAAAGATATTTGATCCTGCATTCCTTCATCATAGACAAAACATCTCAAAACTCTTTAATCATTCATTCCTTCCTAATAGACAATACATCTCAAAGCTCTTTGATCCTTCGTTCCTTCAAAATTTCACAATATATTTCAAAGCACTTTAATCCCTCATTCCTGCCCCATACACAATCCATCTCAAAGTTATCTGATCCTGCATTCCTTCCTCATAGACAAAACACCTCGAAGCTCTTTGTTCCCTCATTCCTTCCTCATAGACAACACATCTCAAAACTCTTTAATCATCATTCCTTCCTCATTGACATTACATCCCAAAGCTCTTTGACCCTTCAGTCCTTCCTCATAGACGATACATCTCAAATGTCTTTGATCCTTCATTCCTCCCTCATCCACAATATATCTCAAAGCTCTTAAATCCTTCATTCCTTCCTTATAGACAATACATCCCAACACTCTTTGATCTTCCATTTCTTCCTCATAGTCAATACATCTCAAAGCACTTTGATGCTTCATTCCTTCCTCATACACAATCTATCTCAAAGCTCTTTAATCTTTCATTCCTGCCCCATACATAATACATCTCAAACCTTTTTTGATCCTTCATTCTTTCTTCATAGACAATACAACTCAAAGCTCTTCAATCCTGCATTCCTTCTTCATAGACAATACACCTCAAAGCTCTTTGATCCTGCATTTCTTCCTCATAGACAACACATCTCAAAACTTTAATCATTCATTCCTTCCTCATTGACATTACATCCCAAAGCGCCTTAATCCTTCATTCATTCTCATGGACAATACATCTCAGAGCTCTTAATCCTTCATTGCTTCCTCATAGACAACGAATCTCAAAGCTCTTTAATCCTGCATTCCTTCTTCATAAACAATACACCTCAAAGCTTTTTGATCCTGCATTTCTTCCTCATAGACAACACATCTCAAAACTTTAATCATTCCTTCCTTCCTCATTGACATTACATCCCAAAGCACCTTAATCCTTCATTTATTCTCATGGACAATATATCTCAAAGCTCTTTAATCCTTCATTCCTTCCTCATAGACAGCAAATCTCAAAGTTCTTTAATCCTGCATTCCTTCCTCATAGACAATACACCTCAAAGCTCTTTAATCCTTCATACCTTCCTCATAGACAGCGAATCTCAAAGCTCTTTAATCCTGCATCCCTTCCTCATAGACAATACACCTCAAAGCTCTTTGATCCTTCATTCCTTCCTAATAAACAACATATCTCAAAAATCTTTAATCATTCATTCCTTCCTCATAGATAGTACATCTCAAAGCTCTTTGATCCTTCATTCCACAAATGCTGATCTGTTTACCGTTTCACAACGGAAGTCACAATTTCATTATTCTTAAACCATTTTCCTTATTATTATCTTCCCATTCATGTTTAGCAGTTTCGTAAAGAAAAAGTATTATAAAGATCTTCCTAAACATTCCTCATTCGTCTTCAACGTATTCAGTTTCTTCCTTTCTACACTTATCCTGACTCAATCTTATTCCTTCATCTGCTGATAAATTTACTCACAAATACCTCTATGAATCTCGATAAATTTACTCCCAAATAATATTATGAAATAGTGTGAATTTACTCTCAAATACCTTTTTATGAATATTGATAAATTTACTCCCAAAATAACTTTATTGATCTTGATAATTTTACTCCCTAAGACAAGCTGACGATAAATAATATATATATATATATATATATATATATATATTTATATATATATATGTATATATAAATATATATTATATATAAATATATATATATATATATATATTTATATATATATAATTTATATATATATATATATATATATATAAATATGTATATATATATATATATATGTGTGTGTGTATATATATATTTATATATATATATATATATATATATTTATATATATATATATATACATACACCCTCCAACGTCTATGGAACAACAACAGAAGATATTTCTAAAAAGAGACAGTTCCATTTTACTTAAATAAAATTGTTTTTCTCATGTTCTAACAGAAGGATTCTGCCCATCGGATGAAAAGAGCCCCAATCCTATCGTCATTCGTACTCAGTCGACTCAAGCCAAGTTTGGCTACGGTTACAAAAGAGAATTTGGTCCAATGGGAAGATGACGTTTCACAAACTCTAGTTTATTTGTTCCTCTCTTTCGCTGCAGTCATTTTATTAGTTTTTATTCTTATAAAGCGTCTCTCTCTCTCTCTCTCTCTCTCTCTCTCTCTCTCTCTCTGAAGAGGGCCTTTGTAAAAAGTCCCCAAGATTCTCTATTTTTTAAATATACAACGTGAATGATGTTGGATTTTTAATAATATTAATAATAATAATAATAATAATAGAAATAATATTAATAATAATAAGGATAATAATAATAATATTATTATTATTATTATTATTATTATTTTATTATTATTATTATTATTATTATTATTATTATTATTATTATTATTATTATTATTATTATTGATACTCATCATCATCATCATCATCATAATAATAATAATAATGATAATAATAATGATAATAATAATAATAATAATAATAATAATAATAATAATAATAATAATGATAATAATAATAATAATAATAAACTACTCGAACATAAACGTTAAAAAAGACTATGAAAAACCATCGTCTTTCCTTTGATTGAAAGACAATTAATCTTACCACATTTTTCGACTTCGTGGTGATAAGTTGGTACTATTTTCTTTCCTCTTCCTTCTTTGCATCTTCAGAAAAAAAGAAAATATATTCCATTAAGATGGACAGTGACAAAGTAACTCGTGGGACATCCTGCCAGTCAATTTACGAAAGGTACTTAATCGTCTGTGGCGAAAAAAAGGCCACTTTTCTCTCAAGTACTTTTCCAATCTAGAATTAGGGTTGGGGGCCTTGAAGGAGAAAAGGATGAGCAGTTTAGAAGGATTGTGTGTGTATGAGAGAGAGAGAGAGAGAGAG
>NC_090726.1:10505456-10520456 GCF_036898095.1 Palaemon carinicauda | reverse complement strand
GCATATATATATATATATATATCTATATATATGTATATATATATATATATATACATATCTATCTTTATGTACATATTCATATACATATATATATATATATATACATATATATATATATATATACATATATATATATATATATATGTGTGTGTGTGTGTGTGTGTGTGTTTGTGTGTGTGTCTGTGTGTGTGTGTGAGAGAGAGAGAGAGAGAGAGAGAGAGAGAGAGAGAGAGCTTGCATGGAAGAGGCTGTGTCATACAGATTTTCCTAAATGAATGAGCTCTTTTTGGTTAAACCAACAAATTTCTGTAAAAATTCAAATAGAGTAAATCATTTTTTATGAAAAAGGAAGAGAGATTCTAGATCCATCTTAGCTTTCAACGCCCTTCCTCTGATGTTCCCCTTTCCATTCCTTTAATGTATATTCTAATAGTGTAGAGGGTATCCAAAAAGTCTGGGTACATAGGAAATTCCACTATCTTATACATTTATGTTACTTTTCCGGACCAAGTCAAATGATGGCTCTGTCTAAAGAAGAACAAATCAAGTTGGTAGTCTTTAAGTGAACGAGAAGGAAGGATGGTCTTATCACAAAATTGCAGAAGAATTTAACCTTTGACACCCTCCTAGATAACTTATTCATTTTACTGCCATTGGGAAACTGATGAAGAAATTCATAGACACAGGCAGTGTATTAGACCAACCATATAGGAAATATCATCTGTTAACATTAGGTTTGAAAATAATTGTATTGTTTTAAAATATGTGTTAATCTCTTGTGTACCCAGACTTAGTAGACACCCTGTATATTAAACAAAATAAAGTTATTATTGACATTATAAGATCAATGCCACAAAGACTCCATTGATAGTATCTAATACAAATAGCTCGTCTTTATTCTCCTACTTTGACCTCATTTGCAATTAAGCAAAATATGTGGTATAACAAATTAATGTTTGAGATATTTGATTATCTCTCACATAGATTAAACCGAAAATCCATATTTTTAATGTTTGGGAAAATACTATTAACTTTAAACGGTTAGGAAATCAAATGGTAAACTATGATACTTGAATTTATGGTGTGCTCTTGAGTTTAATAGTGATATTTCCTGAAATATGTTTCTATGTTCATTCACATAGGGAAAATACACTTTGAATGCGTTGATTTTATTGAATATTTGTAAATGAAAAAAAAAAAATAATGTGAGGTAACCAATATCCAAAAATTATTTGGATAAACAGCACAAACTAAATCTAACTTCCACAATTATTAAGGCATCTTTTAAAGTAGGTAGATACCTTTAGCAAGAGAGCAAACATTTTTTTCCACCATCATATCATTAAATGTCGGGTCTAGCCACAAAAGATATTTTCTTATATAAAAGCAATCCTAACCATTTCATCGTAATTACAAATTCTCTCCCAAAGAAAATGTAGTATAATTAAAAATTGGAATATTATGTGTAATTTAAGCAATGAAATTTAATTAAACAAATCTTTTACTTTAATCCAATTAGAACTGAGAGTGGAATATAAAACAAAACTTATATACGCTATACAGCTGTATAATGACTTTTATTTTCGCTTTATTACTATACTTGAAAATAAAATAAAATTCCTCCGGTGTTCGGGAATGATCCTCTCCATTTTATCTAACATTTATATCTATATATTTTCATCGTAATGATAATAATAATTATAGAACAATAACAATGATAATGGATATAATAATAAGTATTCCTGTTGAAAATTAGAACCTTTAAGATTAACTAAGCCTTTCGTAAAAAAGTATTTAATTTGGTTTCTGGTACAATTTCACGTATTCTAGAAAATCCCAGGAAGATGAAAACACTTTCAGGGCATCGATAATTATTTATTCAGAGAGATATTTCAATGAATCTCTCAATTATTCAATTACCAATCAAGTAGTAGAATATTTAAGTGAATATGTTACGGAAGTCGAGTAATCAACGTCGGTTATTCTCAAAATAATTCCATGTTTTGTGCCTTCCTATATTTAGAGTTTTTACTTAATAATCTACTTTGGAGATTATTATCCTTTATCTAAATATTTTCTCTACCTACATTATGAAGGAAGGTAACCTTCTGTAGTGTACAATTTAAAAAGTGGTTTATAAATGTTTACAAAAAAAAAAAGATATGAAGTTCGTTAACCTTACAAAAAATGTCATCTGTCCATTACGTTTTTCTACTGTAAATCAATCACACAAAGTCACAGTATTAGAAATATAGTTTTATTTCTGTGAACTAAATAGAAAGTGAAAAAAAAAAATAGCATACCTGACTTCATATCCTGATTTTCGTTTTCTTAACGGAGTCTGAATCTACACATTATTAAAAAAAATCGCTTATTATATTTTATTATTTTATAGGATATCTATAGTATGATGGTATAGGTAATGAAAAAATAACGACCTTTAATATTCTTTTCCATAGCAAAATAAATTAAATTTCTTCAGCTTCACTACAATAACGCAATGAATTGTTAGGTAGACAATCATTTTAATTTGGAAAAACTCTTGCCATTCTTCAAATTTATATTTTACTGAATTTTCATGTAATTTCCATCAGTTTCATGTTCTGTCATAACTCACTTCTATCATTCGTAAGCGAATCATCTTACAACCCATCTCCCCAACACAAATAAACCTAAAATAAACTACTAATACACTTTACCTGAAACATCTATTAGTGAATATGCCTCTTTAAAACAAATATATTCGAAATCAAATCAAAGCATGATTGAGAGTGCCTCATAATAAACTAAAATCAAGACCAAAAAAAAACACACAAGCTTTCCTAAATCTAGTATTAGATTTTCCACAAAATATATCATAAGATTTCTTTGGAGATATTGTACACCTAATTGAATATTTACCCAAAGGATAAAAGTCTATATCATTCACAAACACTTTTTCATTCAACCCAATAACTACCCTCTCTCTTTAGTAATAATCTTCATAGCTTTAAATATCTACCTACCCCTCCGGAGGAAAATCATTCTAATAAAATAAATCTTTTATATATGAAAATATTTGATATCGCAAGATGTTATATTTGATCTAACGGCATAGTTACCTTGGAAATATTCCCTTTTACTGAAATACGATACTGTTCTTTCCTTACTTTCTTCTGTTCGTTCAATACAAAAGGTTTTGTTTATCGGGAGAAGAGAGGGATTCTGAGAGCCGATAATCTTTTCAGCATTCGCTGTGATCTGAAGCAAGAAAAGTTCGTAACGAAAACTCGGTCAAAGTGGAAGGGGAACGTGTCAAACACCCGAGTTTGTTTTTCCCTCGCTTAGTCTGTGAATATTCCATTGCCTTTTATCAGGGTAAGACAATACTATCTCTCTCTCTCTCTCTCTGTCTCTCTCTCTCTCTGTCTCTCTCTCTCTCTCTCTCCCTCTCTTTGGCTGTGATTATTTCATTGTCTTTTATCAGTGTAAGGCGATACTCTCTCTCTCTCTCTCTCTCTCTCTCTCTCTCTCTCTCTCTCTCTCTCTCTGTCAGAAAAGTGGGATAAAACGTCGGCAGAGAATACTTATCTTGTGAATTACTAAAAATCTAATCAAGATGGCTGTGTACAACACAGGCAAGGCTTGGAGAGACATCGCTGGACTCAGCAAAAGTAAATTCCATGAGTTGGCGAAACAAGAGCTTGACCTTCTGATAACAGAGGTCACTAGTAACTCCAACCAGTGTGACGGAAAAATATTCGCAGACATATTGAAAGAATACTATCCAATAAACTGGAGCAAATCTGTGGAAAGCATCAGTAAAATAATAGAAGAAATTCCTAAGAAGATCCAAGTGATAAAGAGACTTATAAAGAAAGTCAACATCAATCAACACATTCCATCAAAGAACAATAAGAAGTCCAATATGGTGAATATGCTGATTGATGCATTGGGAAAAAGAATGCCAAAATCGTGTAACACATGTAAGATATGGTATTCCATTAATAATCCTCAACAATTGATTAGAAAATGTGATGCCTGTCATTTCCAACACACCCTATATGTGCTGAAATACAGCAAAAAATAAAAATAAAGACACAAAGGTATTCTGCTTAACATGCTTAGTCTGGATAGAAGATATAATTAAGTCGAGACTAAATCTGCAAATAGTTAAAGATAAAAAGAGGAAGAAGAAGAAACAAAAGAAGAAGAAGAAGAAGAAAAAGAAGAGAAGAGAAAATGAACAGGATATGTGTAAGGATGCAGAGGAAATCATTGATATAACTTATGATGCCATCCAACAACATACTTATGAAAAAATAATTATCAGATGGAAACAAATAATAGACCCAAGAGACTCTACCCGGACCTATATACTTTTAGGAAAGAGTAAGAACAAGAAAAAAAAGAAAAGAAAGATATAGTGTGCAATTTGCTGAAAAGAGGGAATTGCAAATTTGGCGAAAGATGCTACTACAAGCATCCAAAGATATGCCATAATTATGAAATATATGGTAAATGAGCGTATTTAGACGGATATGGAGACGAATGCAGAGATCTCCATCCAAAAATATGCTAACACCTAAAAGAAGGAAAAGGATGCAGTTTCAAAAAAAAAATGTCGATATATGCATCCTGCAACATGAATGAAAGTAAGAAAACTCAGCAAGCTGAAAAGAATGATGAAAGGAAAAATGAAAAAAAAAAGAAACAAAAAAGCAGGCCGTGTATATACCGGGAATGAGACGTTTCGGCGTAGCCCATTTGGCGTTGCTGTTTCGGCGTGGCCAATTAGGCGTAGCCGATTCGGCATCAGAATTTTTCGGCGAGAGACTGTTGGCCGTCAACTATTACCTTGTTAAAAAAAAAGAATATATACATATATATCTATATATATATATACATATATAAATATACATATATAAATATACATATGTATATATATATATATATATATATATACATATATATGTATATATATATATATATATATACATATATATATATATATATATATATCGCTAATCATAAATAACTTCTTTGTTAAAGTATAACTAGCTCTCACTCACTTTAATCATTCTAAGATATTGCATTTGTTTACATTTCTTCTTCTGTTTACATAAAATAACTACTTCGATGTTATTCATAAATAACTTCTTTGGTAAAGTATAACTAGCTCTCACTCACTTTAACCATTCTAAGAAATTGAATTTGTTTACGTTTCCTTCTGTTTACATAGAATAACTACTTCGATGTTAAAGTGTAATTTTAGTATTTGGGAGAATAAGCTGGCTTCAACATTTAGTATTCTCAGAAATTTGGTTTGCCGACGGAACTTTCACCATTGCGCCAAGTCTTTTTTTACCAGTATATATTATATCTGCCAAGAAGCATGATAGAGTTATTCCTATAGTTTATGCTCTTCTTCCTAACAAGCAAAGATCAACTTATTTTCGTTTATTGAGTTACTTAAAACTATTGAACCAAATTTGAGACCAGTTTCTATAATCTGTGATTTTGAGCAAGCTGCCATTCATGCCTTTAAAGATGCATTTCCTACAGTTCAAATTAAAGGATGTTTTTTCCATTTAGCCCAAAACATGCACAGACATCTTGTTTCATTGGATTCATCAAATCTCTATAAAAACGACTCGGACTTTGCCTTGTGGGCTAAAATGATTATAGCACTCGCCGTTGTTCCATTAGAAAAGATGGACGAATACATGGATACACTAGCAACAGGTCTTCCGACGAACTAATAGCCTTGTTCCATTGGTTTGAAGACACTTATATTGGACGAAAAAGTAGGCGACGAAATGCAAGAATGAACCCTGTGTTTGCTCCAGAGATATGGAACCTTTATGAACGGACTGTAAATGATGAAGATCGCACTAACAATCACGCTGAAGCTGCCAATCGACGTCTACAGTACGAACTAGGAATGCATCATCCCTCCATCTGGAAACTTATTGATGCCTTGAGGAAAGTTCAGAAAGGACGTGATGCATTTCTAGAAAAATTAATTGCTGGATATCCACCTCTAAAAAAACTGAAGAAATATAGAGATGCTGATGAAAGAATAAAAAAAATAGTAATGGAAGTTGAGTCATTAAAGCCTATTGATTTCCTGAAGGGTATTGCTCATAATTACGAAATGAAGAATTAATTCCTAAGGTTAAAAAATCTTTCCTTAGTTTTAATTTTGTAACAATATTTTCAATTCAAAGTTTTTAATATGTATTATTCCATTATTACTTTAATAGGATCCTTTATACTGTAAGTGAATAAATTTTTTTTTTTTTACCAATTAAAGATTTTTATTTTAATTATTCCTTGATTTTATTTCTAACTTTCCATACATAAATGAATAAAATCAAAATCAAAGACGCTGAAACAGTCTGACGCCGAAACGGCTACGCCAAAACGGTTACGCCCGAATAGTGCTGCTAGTTTTCTGATGGAGAATCGGCTACGCCGAAACGGCGACGCCGAAACGGCGACGCCAAATGGGCTACGCCGAAACGTAGCAAACCGCTATATACCGCGCTATGAACCAAAAGCCCCAAAATATGAGACCTTTCAACCCAAATATGCACATTTAGAGCCCAACTACAAAGAATGCATCTATAATGCCAGGGGTGGTGCAGATATGGGGATAATTGCAGGTATACACACAAAAATAAATATGAAGGCGAAAGAGCAAATATAATAGAAAAGTTGGATTTTTAATGTCAGAATTCCGGGAAATAAAGAAAAGAACATCATATCAGAAAAGGAAGGAAGCATGGGAGAATCCATATTATTAGCAATATTTAATAATGGGGATGAAACACAAACCATAATAGTGATGAATGCACAGGGTTTAGTCACGAGTAACTCTAAAAGGAAAATAGAGTTCTTAGAAGAACTAACCCAAATTGAAAAAAGAGATATATTAAATATAAGTGAAACATGGTATTCCCAAGAGACTGGCAGGGATGACCAGATAAAGGGTTTCCAAACTTATAGATCAGACAGAAAAAATAAGAATCAAGGGAGAACCGCAATATATGGAAGAGACATAAATCAAGGAAAAGTCTGTGAAAAATACAGAAACACAGAATCTGAATTGATTGCGGTAGAATTTGAATTTGAAAAACTAGTGAATTTTGTAGTTTACAGACCCCCAAATACTAAGGAGTTTGACATAATAATAGAAAAATAGATGATATATGTAGAAACCATAAAGAATTGAATATACTCCTATCCGGAGATTTAACTTTCCTTTCGTGGATTGGAAAGAACGGATAGAAGAAAGTGGTTGTATGTATGCATATAAAACAGAGGGTAATAGTAGCCAAGAAGATAAGAGGCAATTTGAAAAGCTTCAAGATATGCTATTAGAACATAATATGCAACAAATAAACCCCATTCCAACAAGAAAAGAAAATGTCCTAGATCTAGTATTTGTGAATGAGGTGAATTATGTTAAAGAAATAATAGTGTATAACACGGGAATTTCAGACCACAATGTCATAGAATTGATAGTCCATTCCAAAGCAAGTGGTCGCAGAATTAATAAAAGCACAAAACTTTGGAAGAATATGGAAAATATAATTTTTACAGTAAGAATATAAAATGGTCAGAAATAAATGAAGAACTGAATAAAGAATGGAAAAATGTATTTGTAAGAGATAATATACAGGTAAATACGGACATACTGTACAAAATACTGGAGAAAATTGTTGAAAAATATATACCCCCCAAAAAAAACAATAAACAAAAGACATGCATACCAAGAGACAGAAGGATCTTATTTCAGAAAATTAGAAAGTGGAAGAAAAATCTTGCAAAAGAAAAAAATGTGAGGAAAATGATGAAACTAAAATGTAAGACAGAAAATGCAGAACAAAAGATTATACAGTCGAAAGAAAATGAAAAAGGGACTTAAAAGAAAGGACACTTCAAAATATAAAAAGAAACCCCAAAGTACTTAACTCCTATGCAAAAAAAAAGATGAATAAAGGGAGAATAGAAATAGGCCCTCTAAGAATTGAAGGACGGCTAACGAATGAAAAAAAGGAAATATGCAACATATTAGCAGTGGTGAGAGACTGGTAGACATGTGTGTTGAACAAGAGATGGTAATAAGTGCTAGCTTCTTTAAAAAGAAAGATAAAAATAAGTATACATGGGTAAGAGCGGCAAATGGAAGAGTAGTAGAAAGGGCTTTAATGGATTATGTGTTGATAACTAAAAGAATGTTTGGAAGATTGAAAGACGTGCACGTGTTTAGGGGTATGGCTAACGGTATGTCTGATAATTTTTTGGTGGAAGGAAAATTAGTTGTAGCAAAAGAGTGGGGGAATAGAGTAGATGGATGTAAAAGGGAGGTAGTGAGGATTGAAGAGCTAATAAAACCGGGGGTAAAAAGTAAATATCAGGAAAGGTTGAAAATGGCATATGACGAGGTGAGAGTAAGAGAAACTGGTAATTTAGAGGAGGAGTGGAAGTTAGTAAAAGAAAAATTTTTGGGATTGCAAGTGATGTATGTGGCAAGAAGGTTGTTGGAGGCAGCATGAGGAAGGGCAGTGAATGGTGGAATGAAGGAGTGAAGGTAAAAGTGGAAGAGAAAAAGAGGGCTTTTGAAGAATGGCTGCAGAGTAATAGTATAGAGAAGTATGAAAAAATATAGAGAGAAAATGTGGAAGTAAAGCGAAAGGTACGTGAGGCAAAGAGGGCAGCTGACCTGAGGTGGGGTCAGGGATTGGGTCAGTCATATGAAGAGAATAAGAAGAAGTTTTGGAAAGAAGTGAAGAGAGTAAGGAAGGGCTGGCGCGAAGAATTGAAGAGACAGTGAAAGATGGAAATGGAAGGTTGTTAAAAGGAGAGGAGGCAAGGAAAAGGTGGGCAGAATATTTTGAAAGTTTGCTGAATGTTGAGGATAATAGGGAGGCAGATATAATTGCTGTTCAGGTGATGAGGTGCCAGTGATGGGAGATGAGAATGAGAGAGAGATTACAATAGATGAAGTGAGGAGAGCACTAGATGAAATGAGAGTAGGAAAAGCATCTGGTATGGATGGTGTGAAAGCTGAGATGTTGAAGGAAGGGGGTGTGACTGTACTTGAATGGTTGGTGAGATTGTTTAATATGTGTTTTGTGTTGTCAATGGTACCAGTAGATTGGGTTTGTGCACGTATTGTACCACTATATAAGGGTAAGGGAGATGTGCATGAGCGTTGTAATTCAAGAGGTATTAGTTTGTTGAGTGTAGTTGGAAAAGTGTATGGTAGAGTATTGATTAATAGGATTAAGGATAAAACAGAGAATGCAATCTTGGAGGTACAGGGTGGTTTTAGAAGAGGTAGGGGTTGTATGAATCAGATTTTTACAGTTAGGCAGATATACGAGAAATATTTAGCAAAAGGTAAGGAGGTGTATGTTGCGTTTATGGATCTGGAGAAAGCATATGATAGAGTTGATAGGGAAGCAATGTGGAAGGTGATGAGGTTATATGGAGTTAGTGGAAGGTGTTGCAAGCAGTGAAAAGTTTCTACAAAGGTAGTAAACCATGTGTTAGAATAGGAAATGAAGTGAGTGATTGGTTTCGGTGAGAGTGAGGCTGAGACAGGGATGTGTGATGTCGCCGTGGTTGTTTAACTTTTTTATGTTGATGGAGTGGTGAGAGAGGTGAATGCTCGAGTGCTTGGACGAGGATTAAAACTGGTAGGCGAGAATGACCAAGAATGGGAGGTAAAATCAGTTGTTGTTTGCGGATGATACTGTACTGGTAGCAGACACAGAAGAGAACCTTGACCGACTAGTGACAGAATTTGGAAAGGTGTGTGAGAGAAGGAAGTTGAGAGTTAATGTGGGTAAGAGTAAGGTTATGAGATTTACGAGAAGGGAAGGTGGTGCAAGGTTGAATGTCATGTTGAATGGAGAGTTACTTGAGGAGGTGGATCAGTTTAAGTACTTGGGGTCTATTGTTGCAGCAAATACTGGAGTGGAAGCAGATGTACGTCAGAGAGTGAATGATGGTTGCAAAGTGTTCGGGGCAGTTAAGGGAGTAGTAAAAAATAGAGGGTTGGGCATGAATGTAAAGAGAGTTCTATATGAGAAAGTGATTGTACCAACTGTGATGTATGGATCGGAGTTTTGGGGAATGAAAGTGATGGAGAGACAGAAATTGAATATGTTTGAGATGAAGTGTCTAAGGAGTATGGCTGGTGTATCTCGAGTAGATGGGGTTAGGAACGAAGTGGTGAGGGAGAGAACAGGTGTAAGAAATGAGTTAGCGGCTAGAGTGGATATGAATGTGTTGAGGTGGTTTGGCCATGTTGAGAGAATGAAAATGGTTGTCTGCTAAAGAAGGTGATGAATGCAAGAGTTGATGGGAGAAGTACAGGAGGAAGGCCAAGGTTTGGGTGGATAGATGGTGTGAAGAAAGCTCTGGGTGATAGGAGGATAGATGTGAGAGAGGCAAGAGAGCGTGCTAGAAATAGGAATGAATGGCGAGCGAT
Organism: Palaemon carinicauda; assembly: GCF_036898095.1. Lineage (NCBI taxonomy): Eukaryota > Metazoa > Arthropoda > Malacostraca > Decapoda > Palaemonidae > Palaemon > Palaemon carinicauda. Next base: position 10,509,970 of record NC_090726.1, on the reverse strand, counting down.
TGTGACGCAGTTCCAGTAGGCCCTGCTGCTTCCTCCGGTGCCTTAGATGACCGCGGAGGTAGCAGCAGTAGGGGAGTCAGCATTATGAAGCTTCATCTGTGGTGGAAATGTGGGAGGTTGGGCTGTGGCACCCTAGCAGTACCAGCTGAACTCTGTTGAGTCCCTGATTTGGCTGAAGGAACATAGAGAGTAGAGGTCCCCTTTTTGTTTTGTTTCATTGTTGGTGTCGGCTACCCCCCAAGACTGGGGGAAGTGCCTTGGTATATGGATGGATTAGCAGAAAAATATAAGAGTGCGTTCACGCCAAGAATTGCGAATGAGAATAATGAAACAGAAATGAGAGAAGAAAATGTTGAATATCTAACGGATATAGATATTAATGAAGCAGATATTGTCAAGGCTATAAACGAAATTAAAAATGGATCGGCAGCCAAACCAGATGGAGCTCCAGCGATTTTGTTAAAAAAAACTGCAAACACTATCATGAAGCCGCTTGTAATACTGCTAAGACAAAGTGTAGATATGAGCGAGATATATGTTAAACATAAATTAGCTTATATAACCCCTATCTTCAAAAGTGGATCAAGACTAGAGGCAAGCAATTATAGACCTGTTAGTCTAAAATCACATATTATGAAAGTGTATGAGAGGGTAATAAAAAGAAAATAATGAACCATTTCGTTAAAAATAATTTGTTCAATATAGGTCAACACGGTTTTGTGCCTGGAAAAAGTACACAGACCCAACTGATAGCACACTATGAAAACATTTACAAAAATATGATATGAAAGAGACACAGATGTGATCTATCTAGATTTTGCAAAAGCATTTGACAAGTTAGACCATAATATATTAGAGAAAAAAATGAGAAAGCATAATATAGTGGGAAAGATAGGAAAAGGGGTAAAAGAATTCCTGCAAAACAGAAAACAGATAGTGGTTGCAAATGACGAGAAATCAGATGAAGCCCAGGTAATGTCTGGCGTGCCACAAGGTACGGTATTAGCTGCACTACTGTTTGTTATTATAATCTCAGACATAGACAGTGATGTTGAAAACTCCGTAGTGAGAAGTTTCGCCGATGACACAAGAATAAGTAGAGAAATTACTTGTGATGAAGATAGGAACTCACTACAAAGAGATCTGAACAAAATATATGAATGGGCGGAGATGAATAGGAAGGTATTTAACTCCGATAAACTCGAATCAATAAATTATGGAAACAGAGAAGGAATGGTATATGCATACAAGGGTTCTAATAATGAGACAATCACAAACAAGGAAACAATTAAAGACCTTGGTGTAATGTTAAATAGGAATATGTTATGCAACGACCAAATAGCAACACTGTTGGCTAAATGTAAAGCAAAAATGGGAATGTTATTCGGACACTTTGAAACAAGAAAAGTTGAACACATGATTATGCTTTACAAAACATATGTACGTAGTACACTCGAGTACTGCAATGTGATATGGTACCCACACTACCAAAAGGATAATGCGCAAATAGAGAGTGTACAAAGGTCCTATACTGCTAGAATAGAAGAAGTTAAGGACTTTAACTACTGGAAAGACTGCAATTTTTAAAACTATACAGTCTAGAAAGGAGAAGAAACGCTACATGATAATACAAGCATGGAAGCAAATAGAAAGAATCACTGAAAACATAATGAAGCTAAAAATATCAGAGAGAACAAGCCAAGGTAGATTAATAGTGCCAAAAACTATACCAGGTAAACTAAGGAATGCGCACAGGACATTAATCCACTACTCACCAGCATCGATAATGCAGCGACTATTTAATGTGCTGCAAGCTCATCTAAGAAACATATCAGGCGTGAGCGTAGATGTGTTTAAGAATAAGCTCGATAAATACCTAAGATGGATCCCAGACCATCCAAGACTGGAAGATGCAAAATACACCGGAAGATGCATTAGCAACTCTCTGGTGGATATACGAGGTGCCTCACTCTGAGGGACCTGGGGGAACCTAAACAAAAAATTAAGGCAATAAGGCAATAAGGCAAGTCTGTGACTAATTCATTGCCTTTTATCAGGGTAAGACGATACTCTCTCTCTTTGTCTGTCTGTCTCTCTGTCTGTCTGTCTCTGTCTCTCTCTCTCTCTCTCTCTCTCTCTCTCTCTCTCTTTGGCTGTGATTATTCCATTGCTTTTTACCAGGGTAAGATGATACTCTCTCTCTCTCTCTCTCTCTCTCTCTCTCTCTCTCTTTGGCAGTGATTATTTCATTGTCATTTATCAGTGTAAGGCGATACTCTCTCTCTCTCTCTCTCTCTCTCTCTCTCTCTGTGGCTGTGACTATTTCATTACCTTTTATCAGGGTAAGACGATACTCTCTCTCTCTCTCCTTCTCTCTCTCTCCTCTCTCTCTCCTCTATCTCTCTCTCTCTCTCTCTTTGGTTGTGATCATTTCATTGCCTTTTACCAGTGTAAGGTGATACATACATATATATATATATATATATATATGTGTGTGTGTGTGTGTGTGTGTGTATTATATATATAGATATATATATATATATATATATAATATATATGTATATATGTAGGTAGTAGGTTGGCCAGGGCACCAGCCGCCCGTTGAGATACTACCACTAGAGAGGTATTGGATCCTTTGACTGGCCAGACAGTAATGCATTAGATCCCTCTCTCTGGTCACGGCTATTTTTTCTTTGCCTACACTTACACAGAATAGTTTGGCCTATTCTTTACATATTCTTGTCTTTCCTCATACACCTGACAACAATGAGATACTTAACACTTCTTCACCCAAGGGGTTAATTACTGTACTGCAATTTGTTCAGTGTACTTTCCTCTTGGTAAGGGTAGAAGAGACTCTTTAGCTATGGTAAGCAGCTCTTCTAGGAGAAGGATACTCCAATATTAAACCACTGTTCTCTAGTCTTGGGTAGTGCCATAGCCTCTGTACCATGGTCTTCCACTGTCTTGGGTTGGAGTTCTCTTGCTTGAGGGTACACTCAGGCACACTATTCTATCTTATTTTTTTTTTTCTTCCTCTTGTTTTTTTGAAATGGTGTGTTGGGCAGGCTTAATAGAAGGGCCATGGATACCTGGTGGTTTATCAAGAGGTTGTCTTTTCCTTTTTCTGATTCTTTTTCTTCTCAAAACCATCCTTACTGTCCTCCCTTCAGTTGAAGTGGCTATCCTGGAGGGTATTTAGCCTTGCATGGTGTATCGGCTCCTCCATGTTGATCAGTTTTTCCGACTTTTTACTATAGTCCATGGGTATCATCAATCACTTTGTTTATAATTCTGTACGTATTGTTTTTGTTATAATTCTTGTTAATCTAGTTTTTAAGTATGATGTCTATTTTTTATTTCTATTAATTCTTATGCTGTCTGGAGACATTGAGCGAAATCCGGGACCAGTACGTCCTAGATTTCGTCAATGTCGTCTTCTGTATTGCAATATTCGTGGTCTTCATGCAAATATCCAAGACCTTACAGTTGCGTCCAGACAGTATGATATTCTTTTGTGCTCAGAAACTTTGGTTTCTAATATGAGGCACTCATCTGAGCTCCTTATAACTGGTTTTAAGAAGCCAATAATGTTGAAACGTGATGCCATCCCTAGGGCCAGGGGAATGGCGGTGTATATTAGGACCGAGTACCCTGCTTCTCATAAGTCCTGCTATCAATGTGGATGTCATGAGATTCAGGTAATAAAAGTTTGTGCAGGCATAACAACTTTTATTTATGTTCGATCTACCGGAATCCAGACATGGATGATTCTATCTTCGATTGGTCTTCTTACCATTATGGCTAAGATACAAGAAGATGATAGAAAGGCTTCTTTTGTCTTTGTTGGTGATTTTAATGCTCACCATAGGGAGTGGTTAAGTTCTATCTCTCCTACCGATCGCCATGGCTTAAGAGCTTTAGACTTTGCTCTGAATCAGGCTGTGAGCAAATCATAAATGAAGCTACTCACCAGGTCTGGTAATTGCTTGGACCTCGTATACACTGACTCCCCTGGCGTTATAACTGGTAAGGTTGGTTCTCCAGTCGGGACATCTGATCATGCCTTGATTTCATTATTAGTGAAGACTGAGCAGCCTGTCCCTGATATATCATATTCTTGTAAAATTTATATGAAATCCCAAGCAGACTGAATGGGATTTTACATGATCTTTTGTGCTTGAATTGGTCACAATTATATAATAGTGTAGATCCTGTTGTCCCTTTGAATGAGAATCTAGTCAACATAATTGATAGGCGTATCCCTTCTCGTGTGCTAAGGTACCGAGTGAAGGACAAACCGTGGTTCAATGATGATTGTAGACGTGCTTTTTTGGAGAAGCAGGAGGCCTATCAACTTTGGAAGGGTAACAGATCAGATTTGACCTGGAACAACTATACTCAGCTTCGAGCTTTTGCTCAGAGAGTTTATGCCTCAACTGAAAAGGAGTACAATTTAACCATAAAAGAAACACTTTCTGGTACAACTCAGGAACATAAATGGTGTCTACCCC
>NC_090726.1:10480119-10504956 GCF_036898095.1 Palaemon carinicauda | reverse complement strand
TTGAATCCTTATTTACCAAAATTCCAGAACAAGAATGTCTTCAGAACCTGAGTGACAAAACAGGCATTACATTCAAATATACCTGTACCTAATAATGTTTATATATATATATATATATATATATATATATTATATATATATATATATATATATATATATATAAACTTGATCGAATTTTATGTTACTGATTCTTATTTTACTCGTAATTGGAAGTTTTCTCTCAGATTTATGATCTTCCAATAGGTTCTCCTCTGTCTTGTGTTTTACCTAATATCTTTATAAAACTTTTTAAACTTAGCTTGTACTTGACATTTTAGATTTTAATATTACATTGGTGAGATATGTTGATGATATTTTTGTTGTTGTTTCATCTTTTATTAACATTGATAGGTTATTAGATTCATTAAATAAACTTTTTAAACTTAGCTTGTACTTGATATTTTAGATTTTAATATTACATTGGTGAGATATGTTGATGATATTTTTGTTGTTGTTTCATCTTTTATTAACATTGATAGGTTATTAGATTCATTAAATGAACTTTTTAAACTTAGCTTGTACTTGATATTTTAGATTTTAATATTACATTGGTGAGATATGTTGATGATATTTTTGTTGTTGTTTCATCTTTTATTAACATTGATAGGTTATTAGATTCATTAAATGAACTTTTTAAACTTAGCTTGTACTTGATATTTTAGATTTTAATATTACATTGGTGAGATATGTTGATGATATTTTTGTTGTTGTTTCATCTTTTATTAACATTGATAGGTTATTAGATTCATTAAATGAACTTTTTAAACTTAGCTTGTACTTGATATTTTAGATTTTAATATTACATTGGTGAGATATGTTGATGATATTTTTGTTGTTGTTTCATCTTTTATTAACATTGATAGGTTATTAGATTCATTAAATGAACTTTTTAAACTTAGCTTGTACTTGATATTTTAGATTTTAATATTACATTGGTGAGATATGTTGATGATATTTTTGTTGTTGTTTCATCTTTTATTAACATTGATAGGTTATTAGATTCATTAAATGAACTTTTTAAACTTAGCTTGTACTTGATATTTTTGATTTTAATATTACATTGGTGAGATATGTTGATGATATTTTTGTTGTTGTTTCATCTTTTATTAACATTGATAGGTTATTAGATTCATTAAATGAACTTTTTAAACTTAGCTTGTACTTGATATTTTTGATTTTAATATTACATTGGTGAGATATGTTGATGATATTTTTGTTGTTGTTTCATCTTTTATTAACATTGATAGGTTATTAGATTCATTAAATGAACTTTTTAAACTTAGCTTGTACTTGATATTTTTGATTTTAATATTACATTGGTGAGATATGTTGATGATATTTTTGTTGTTGTTTCATCTTTTATTAACATTGATAGGTTATTAGATTCATTAAATGAACTTTTTAAACTTAGCTTGTACTTGATATTTTTGATTTTAATATTACATTGGTGAGATATGTTGATGATATTTTTGTTGTTGTTTCATCTTTTATTAACATTGATAGGTTATTAGATTCATTAAATGAACTTTTTAAACTTAGCTTGTACTTGATATTTTTGATTTTAATATTACATTGGTGAGATATGTTGATGATATTTCTGTTGTTGTTTCATCTTTTATTAACATTGATAGGTTATTAGATTCATTAAATGAACTTTTTAAACTTAGCTTGTACTTGATATTTTAGATTTTAATATTACATTGGTGAGATATGTTGATGATATTTCTGTTGTTGTTTCATCTTTTATTAACATTGATAGGTTATTAGATTCATTAAATGAACTTTTTAAACTTAGCTTGTACTTGATATTTTAGATTTTAATATTACATTGGTGAGATATGTTGATGATATTTCTGTTGTTGTTTCATCTTTTATTAACATTGATAGGTTATTAGATTCATTAAATGAACTTTTTAAACTTAGCTTGTACTTGATATTTTAGATTTTAATATTACATTGGTGAGATATGTTGATGATATTTCTGTTGTTGTTTCATCTTTTATTAACATTGATAGGTTATTAGATTCATTAAATGAACTTTTTAAACTTAGCTTGTACTTGATATTTTAGATTTTAATATTACATTGGTGAGATATGTTGATGATATTTTTGTTGTTGTTTCATCTTTTATTAACATTGATAGGTTATTAGATTCATTAAATGAACTTTTTAAACTTAGCTTGTACTTGATATTTTAGATTTTAATATTACATTGGTGAGATATGTTGATGATATTTTTGTTGTTGTTCCATCTTTTATTAACATTGATAGGTTATTAGATTCATTAAATGAACTTTTTAAACTTAGCTTGTACTTGATATTTTAGATTTTAATATTACATTGGTGAGATATGTTGATGATATTTTTGTTGTTGTTTCATCTTTTATTAACATTGATAGGTTATTAGATTCATTAGATAAACTTTTTAAACTTAGCTTGTACTTGATATTTTAGATTTTAATATTACATTGGTGAGATATGTTGATGATATTTTTGTTGTTGTTTCATCTTTTATTAACATTGATAGGTTATTAGATTCATTAAATAAACTTTTTAAACTTAGCTTGTACTTGATATTTTAGATTTTAATATTACATTGGTGAGATATGTTGATGATATTTTTGTTGTTGTTTCATCTTTTATTAACATTGATAGGTTATTAGATTCATTAAATAAACTTTTTAAACTTAGCTTGTACTTGATATTTTAGATTTTAATATTACATTGGTGAGATATGTTGATGATATTTTTGTTGTTGTTTCATCTTTTATTAACATTGATAGGTTATTAGATTCATTAAATGAACTTTTTAAACTTAGCTTGTACTTGATATTTTAGATTTTAATATTACATTGGTGAGATATGTTGATGATATTTTTGTTGTTGTTTCATCTTTTATTAACATTGATAGGTTATTAGATTCATTAAATGAACTTTTTAAACTTAGCTTGTACTTGATATTTTAGATTTTAATATTACATTGGTGAGATATGTTGATGATATTTTTGTTGTTGTTTCATCTTTTATTAACATTGATAGGTTATTAGATTCATTAAATGAACTTTTTAAACTTAGCTTGTACTTGATATTTTAGATTTTAATATTACATTGGTGAGATATGTTGATGATATTTTTGTTGTTGTTTCATCTTTTATTAACATTGATAGGTTATTAGATTCATTAAATGAACTTTTTAAACTTAGCTTGTACTTGATATTTTAGATTTTAATATTACATTGGTGAGATATGTTGATGATATTTTTGTTGTTGTTTCATCTTTTATTAACATTGATAGGTTATTAGATTCATTAAATGAACTTTTTAAACTTAGCTTGTACTTGATATTTTAGATTTTAATATTACATTGGTGAGATATGTTGATGATATTTTTGTTGTTGTTTCATCTTTTATTAACATTGATAGGTTATTAGATTCATTAAATGAACTTTTTAAACTTAGCTTGTACTTGATATTTTAGATTTTAATATTACATTGGTGAGATATGTTGATGATATTTTTGTTGTTGTTTCATCTTTTATTAACATTGATAGGTTATTAGATTCATTAAATGAACTTTTTAAACTTAGCTTGTACTTGATATTTTAGATTTTAATATTACATTGGTGAGATATGTTGATGATATTTTTGTTGTTGTTTCATCTTTTATTAACATTGATAGGTTATTAGATTCATTAAATGAACTTTTTAAACTTAGCTTGTACTTGATATTTTAGATTTTAATATTACATTGGTGAGATATGTTGATGATATTTTTGTTGTTGTTTCATCTTTTATTAACATTGATAGGTTATTAGATTCATTAAATGAACTTTTTAAACTTAGCTTGTACTTGATATTTTAGATTTTAATATTACATTGGTGAGATATGTTGATGATATTTTTGTTGTTGTTTCATCTTTTATTAACATTGATAGGTTATTAGATTCATTAAATGAACTTTTTAAACTTAGCTTGTACTTGATATTTTAGATTTTAATATTACATTGGTGAGATATGTTGATGATATTTTTGTTGTTGTTTCATCTTTTATTAACATTGATAGGTTATTAGATTCATTAAATGAACTTTTTAAACTTAGCTTGTACTTGATATTTTAGATTTTAATATTACATTGGTGAGATATGTTGATGATATTTTTGTTGTTGTTTCATCTTTTATTAACATTGATAGGTTATTAGATTCATTAAATGAACTTTTTAAACTTAGCTTGTACTTGATATTTTAGATTTTAATATTACATTGGTGAGATATGTTGATGATATTTTTGTTGTTGTTTCATCTTTTATTAACATTGATAGGTTATTAGATTCATTAAATGAACTTTTTAAACTTAGCTTGTACTTGATATTTTAGATTTTAATATTACATTGGTGAGATATGTTGATGATATTTTTGTTGTTGTTTCATCTTTTATTAACATTGATAGGTTATTAGATTCATTAAATGAACTTTTTAAACTTAGCTTGTACTTGATATTTTAGATTTTAATATTACATTGGTGAGATATGTTGATGATATTTTTTGTTGTTGTTTCATCTTTTATTAACATTGATAGGTTATTAGATTCATTAAATGAACTTTTTAAACTTAGCTTGTACTTGATATTTTAGATTTTAATATTACATTGGTGAGATATGTTGATGATATTTTTGTTGTTGTTTCATCTTTTATTAACATTGATAGGTTATTAGATTCATTAAATGAACTTTTTAAACTTAGCTTGTACTTGATATTCTTAGATTTTAATATTACATTGGTGAGATATGTTGATGATATTTTGTTGTTGTTTCATCTTTTATTAACATTGATAGGTTATTAGATTCATTAAATGAACTTTTTAAACTTAGCTTGTACTTGATATTTTAGATTTTAATATTACATTGGTGAGATATGTTGATGATATTTTTGTTGTTGTTTCATCTTTTATTAACATTGATAGGTTATTAGATTCATTAAATGAACCTCTTAAACTTAGCTTGTACTTGATATTTTAGATTTTAATATTACATTGGTGAGATATGTTGATGATATTTTTGTTGTTGTTTCATCTTTTATTAACATTGATAGGTTATTAGATTCATTAAATGAACCTCTTAAACTTAGCTTGTACTTGATATTTTAGATTTTAATATTACATTGGTGAGATATGTTGATGATATTTTTGTTGTTGTTTCATCTTTTATTAACATTGATAGGTTATTAGATTCATTAAATGAACCTCTTAAACTTAGCTTGTACTTGATATTTTAGATTTTAATATTACATTGGTGAGATATGTTGATGATATTTTTGTTGTTGTTTCATCTTTTATTAACATTGATAGGTTATTAGATTCATTAAATGAACCTCTTAAACTTAGCTTGTACTTGATATTTTAGATTTTAATATTACATTGGTGAGATATGTTGATGATATTTTTGTTGTTGTTTCATCTTTTATTAACATTGATAGGTTATTAGATTCATTAAATGAACCTCTTAAACTTAGCTTGTACTTGATATTTTAGATTTTAATATTACATTGGTGAGATATGTTGATGATATTTTTGTTGTTGTTTCATCTTTTATTAACATTGATAGGTTATTAGATTCATTAAATGAACCTCTTAAACTTAGCTTGTACTTGATATTTTAGATTTTAATATTACATTGGTGAGATATGTTGATGATATTTTTGTTGTTGTTTCATCTTTTATTAACATTGATAGGTTATTAGATTCATTAAATGAACCTCTTAAACTTAGCTTGTACTTGATATTTTTGATTTTAATATTACATTGGTGAGATATGTTGATGATATTTTTGTTGTTGTTTCATCTTTTATTAACATTGATAGGTTATTAGATTCATTAAATGAACCTCTTAAACTTAGCTTGTACTTGATATTTTTGATTTTAATATTACATTGGTGAGATATGTTGATGATATTTTTGTTGTTGTTTCATCTTTTATTAACATTGATAGGTTATTAGATTCATTAAATGAACCTCTTAAACTTAGCTTGTACTTGATATTTTTGATTTTAATATTACATTGGTGAGATATGTTGATGATATTTTTGTTGTTGTTTCATCTTTTATTAACATTGATAGGTTATTAGATTCATTAAATGAACCTCTTAAACTTAGCTTGTACTTGATATTTTTGATTTTAATATTACATTGGTGAGATATGTTGATGATATTTTTGTTGTTGTTTCATCTTTTATTAACATTGATAGGTTATTAGATTCATTAAATGAACCTCTTAAACTTAGCTTGTACTTGATATTTTTGATTTTAATATTACATTGGTGAGATATGTTGATGATATTTTTGTTGTTGTTTCATCTTTTATTAACATTGATAGGTTATTAGATTCATTAAATGAACCTCTTAAACTTAGCTTGTACTTGATATTTTTGATTTTAATATTACATTGGTGAGATATGTTGATGATATTTTTGTTGTTGTTTCATCTTTTATTAACATTGATAGGTTATTAGATTCATTAAATGAACCTCTTAAACTTAGCTTGTACTTGATATTTTTGATTTTAATATTACATTGGTGAGATATGTTGATGATATTTTTGTTGTTGTTTCATCTTTTATTAACATTGATAGGTTATTAGATTCATTAAATGAACCTCTTAAACTTAGCTTGTACTTGATATTTTTGATTTTAATATTACATTGGTGAGATATGTTGATGATATTTTTGTTGTTGTTTCATCTTTTATTAACATTGATAGGTTATTAGATTCATTAAATGAACCTCTTAAACTTAGCTTGTACTTGATATTTTTGATTTTAATATTACATTGGTGAGATATGTTGATGATATTTTTGTTGTTGTTTCATCTTTTATTAACATTGATAGGTTATTAGATTCATTAAATGAACCTCTTAAACTTAGCTTGTACTTGATATTTTTGATTTTAATATTACATTGGTGAGATATGTTGATGATATTTTTGTTGTTGTTTCATCTTTTATTAACATTGATAGGTTATTAGATTCATTAAATGAACCTCTTAAACTTAGCTTGTACTTGATATTTTTGATTTTAATATTACATTGGTGAGATATGTTGATGATATTTTTGTTGTTGTTTCATCTTTTATTAACATTGATAGGTTATTAGATTCATTAAATGAACCTCTTAAACTTAGCTTGTACTTGATATTTTTGATTTTAATATTACATTGGTGAGATATGTTGATGATATTTTTGTTGTTGTTTCATCTTTTATTAACATTGATAGGTTATTAGATTCATTAAATGAACCTCTTAAACTTAGCTTGTACTTGATATTTTTGATTTTAATATTACATTGGTGAGATATGTTGATGATATTTTTGTTGTTGTTTCATCTTTTATTAACATTGATAGGTTATTAGATTCATTAAATGAACCTCTTAAACTTAGCTTGTACTTGATATTTTTGATTTTAATATTACATTGGTGAGATATGTTGATGATATTTTTGTTGTTGTTTCATCTTTTATTAACATTGATAGGTTATTAGATTCATTAAATGAACCTCTTAAACTTAGCTTGTACTTGATATTTTTGATTTTAATATTACATTGGTGAGATATGTTGATGATATTTTTGTTGTTGTTTCATCTTTTATTAACATTGATAGGTTATTAGATTCATTAAATGAACTTTTTAAACTTAGCTTGTACTTGATATTTTAGATTTTAATATTACATTGGTGAGATATGTTGATGATATTTTTGTTGTTGTTTCATCTTTTATTAACATTGATAGGTTATTAGATTCATTAAATGAACTTTTTAAACTTAGCTTGTACTTGATATTTTAGATTTTAATATTACATTGGTGAGATATGTTGATGATATTTTTGTTGTTGTTTCATCTTTTATTAACATTGATAGGTTATTAGATTCATTAAATGAACTTTTTAAACTTAGCTTGTACTTGATATTTTAGATTTTAATATTACATTGGTGAGATATGTTGATGATATTTTTGTTGTTGTTTCATCTTTTATTAACATTGATAGGTTATTAGATTCATTAAATGAACTTTTTAAACTTAGCTTGTACTTGATATTTTAGATTTTAATATTACATTGGTGAGATATGTTGATGATATTTTTGTTGTTGTTTCATCTTTTATTAACATTGATAGGTTATTAGATTCATTAAATGAACTTTTTAAACTTAGCTTGTACTTGATATTTTAGATTTTAATATTACATTGGTGAGATATGTTGATGATATTTTTGTTGTTGTTTCATCTTTTATTAACATTGATAGGTTATTAGATTCATTAAATGAACTTTTTAAACTTAGCTTGTACTTGATATTTTAGATTTTAATATTACATTGGTGAGATATGTTGATGATATTTTTGTTGTTGTTTCATCTTTTATTAACATTGATAGGTTATTAGATTCATTAAATGAACTTTTTAAACTTAGCTTGTACTTGATATTTTTGATTTTAATATTACATTGGTGAGATATGTTGATGATATTTTTGTTGTTGTTTCATCTTTTATTAACATTGATAGGTTATTAGATTCATTAAATGAACTTTTTAAACTTAGCTTGTACTTGATATTTTTGATTTTAATATTACATTGGTGAGATATGTTGATGATATTTTTGTTGTTGTTTCATCTTTTATTAACATTGATAGGTTATTAGATTCATTAAATGAACTTTTTAAACTTAGCTTGTACTTGATATTTTTGATTTTAATATTACATTGGTGAGATATGTTGATGATATTTTTGTTGTTGTTTCATCTTTTATTAACATTGATAGGTTATTAGATTCATTAAATGAACTTTTTAAACTTAGCTTGTACTTGATATTTTAGATTTTAATATTACATTGGTGAGATATGTTGATGATATTTTTGTTGTTGTTTCATCTTTTATTAACATTGATAGGTTATTAGATTCATTAAATGAACTTTTTAAACTTAGCTTGTACTTGATATTTTAGATTTTAATATTACATTGGTGAGATATGTTGATGATATTTTTGTTGTTGTTTCATCTTTTATTAACATTGATAGGTTATTAGATTCATTAAATGAACTTTTTCAACTTAGCTTGTACTTGATATTTTAGATTTTAATATTACATTGGTGAGATATGTTGATGATATTTTTGTTGTTGTTTCATCTTTTATTAACATTGATAGGTTATTAGATTCATTAAATGAACTTTTTCAACTTAGCTTGTACTTGATATTTTAGATTTTAATATTACATTGGTGAGATATGTTGATGATATTTTTGTTGTTGTTTCATCTTTTATTAACATTGATAGGTTATTAGATTCATTAAATGAACTTTTTCAACTTAGCTTGTACTTGATATTTTAGATTTTAATATTACATTGGTGAGATATGTTGATGATATTTTTGTTGTTGTTTCATCTTTTATTAACATTGATAGGTTATTAGATTCATTAAATGAACTTTTTCAACTTAGCTTGTACTTGATATTTTAGATTTTAATATTACATTGGTGAGATATGTTGATGATATTTTTGTTGTTGTTTCATCTTTTATTAACATTGATAGGTTATTAGATTCATTAAATGAACTTTTTCAACTTAGCTTGTACTTGATATTTTAGATTTTAATATTACATTGGTGAGATATGTTGATGATATTTTTGTTGTTGTTTCATCTTTTATTAACATTGATAGGTTATTAGATTCATTAAATGAACTTTTTCAACTTAGCTTGTACTTGATATTTTAGATTTTAATATTACATTGGTGAGATATGTTGATGATATTTTTGTTGTTGTTTCATCTTTTATTAACATTGATAGGTTATTAGATTCATTAAATGAACTTTTTCAACTTAGCTTGTACTTGATATTTTAGATTTTAATATTACATTGGTGAGATATGTTGATGATATTTTTGTTGTTGTTTCATCTTTTATTAACATTGATAGGTTATTAGATTCATTAAATGAACTTTTTCAACTTAGCTTGTACTTGATATTTTAGATTTTAATATTACATTGGTGAGATATGTTGATGATATTTTTGTTGTTGTTTCATCTTTTATTAACATTGATAGGTTATTAGATTCATTAAATGAACTTTTTCAACTTAGCTTGTACTTGATATTTTAGATTTTAATATTACATTGGTGAGATATGTTGATGATATTTTTGTTGTTGTTTCATCTTTTATTAACATTGATAGGTTATTAGATTCATTAAATGAACTTTTTCAACTTAGCTTGTACTTGATATTTTAGATTTTAATATTACATTGGTGAGATATGTTGATGATATTTTTGTTGTTGTTTCATCTTTTATTAACATTGATAGGTTATTAGATTCATTAAATGAACTTTTTCAACTTAGCTTGTACTTGATATTTTAGATTTTAATATTACATTGGTGAGATATGTTGATGATATTTTTGTTGTTGTTTCATCTTTTATTAACATTGATAGGTTATTAGATTCATTAAATGAACTTTTTCAACTTAGCTTGTACTTGATATTTTAGATTTTAATATTACATTGGTGAGATATGTTGATGATATTTTTGTTGTTGTTTCATCTTTTATTAACATTGATAGGTTATTAGATTCATTAAATGAACTTTTTCAACTTAGCTTGTACTTGATATTTTAGATTTTAATATTACATTGGTGAGATATGTTGATGATATTTTTGTTGTTGTTTCATCTTTTATTAACATTGATAGGTTATTAGATTCATTAAATGAACTTTTTCAACTTAGCTTGTACTTGATATTTTAGATTTTAATATTACATTGGTGAGATATGTTGATGATATTTTTGTTGTTGTTTCATCTTTTATTAACATTGATAGGTTATTAGATTCATTAAATGAACTTTTTCAACTTAGCTTGTACTTGATATTTTAGATTTTAATATTACATTGGTGAGATATGTTGATGATATTTTTGTTGTTGTTTCATCTTTTATTAACATTGATAGGTTATTAGATTCATTAAATGAACTTTTTAAACTTAGCTTGTACTTGATATTTTAGATTTTAATATTACATTGGTGAGATATGTTGATGATATTTTTGTTGTTGTTTCATCTTTTATTAACATTGATAGGTTATTAGATTCATTAAATGAACTTTTTAAACTTAGCTTGTACTTGATATTTTAGATTTTAATATTACATTGGTGAGATATGTTGATGATATTTTTGTTGTTGTTTCATCTTTTATTAACATTGATAGGTTATTAGATTCATTAAATGAACTTTTTAAACTTAGCTTGTACTTGATATTTTAGATTTTAATATTACATTGGTGAGATATGTTGATGATATTTTTGTTGTTGTTTCATCTTTTATTAACATTGATAGGTTATTAGATTCATTAAATGAACTTTTTAAACTTAGCTTGTACTTGATATTTTAGATTTTAATATTACATTGGTGAGATATGTTGATGATATTTTTGTTGTTGTTTCATCTTTTATTAACATTGATAGGTTATTAGATTCATTAAATGAACTTTTTAAACTTAGCTTGTACTTGATATTTTAGATTTTAATATTACATTGGTGAGATATGTTGATGATATTTTTGTTGTTGTTTCATCTTTTATTAACATTGATAGGTTATTAGATTCATTAAATGAACTTTTTAAACTTAGCTTGTACTTGATATTTTAGATTTTAATATTACATTGGTGAGATATGTTGATGATATTTTTGTTGTTGTTTCATCTTTTATTAACATTGATAGGTTATTAGATTCATTAAATGAACTTTTTAAACTTAGCTTGTACTTGATATTTTTGATTTTAATATTACATTGGTGAGATATGTTGATGATATTTTTGTTGTTGTTTCATCTTTTATTAACATTGATAGGTTATTAGATTCATTAAATGAACTTTTTAAACTTAGCTTGTACTTGATATTTTTGATTTTAATATTACATTGGTGAGATATGTTGATGATATTTTTGTTGTTGTTTCATCTTTTATTAACATTGATAGGTTATTAGATTCATTAAATGAACTTTTTAAACTTAGCTTGTACTTGATATTTTAGATTTTAATATTACATTGGTGAGATATGTTGATGATATTTTTGTTGTTGTTTCATCTTTTATTAACATTGATAGGTTATTAGATTCATTAAATGAACTTTTTAAACTTAGCTTGTACTTGATATTTTAGATTTTAATATTACATTGGTGAGATATGTTGATGATATTTTTGTTGTTGTTTCATCTTTTATTAACATTGATAGGTTATTAGATTCATTAAATGAACTTTTTAAACTTAGCTTGTACTTGATATTTTAGATTTTAATATTACATTGGTGAGATATGTTGATGATATTTTTGTTGTTGTTTCATCTTTTATTAACATTGATAGGTTATTAGATTCATTAAATGAACTTTTTAAACTTAGCTTGTACTTGATATTTTAGATTTTAATATTACATTGGTGAGATATGTTGATGATATTTTTGTTGTTGTTTCATCTTTTATTAACATTGATAGGTTATTAGATTCATTAAATGAACTTTTTAAACTTAGCTTGTACTTGATATTTTAGATTTTAATATTACATTGGTGAGATATGTTGATGATATTTTTGTTGTTGTTTCATCTTTTATTAACATTGATAGGTTATTAGATTCATTAAATGAACTTTTTAAACTTAGCTTGTACTTGATATTTTAGATTTTAATATTACATTGGTGAGATATGTTGATGATATTTTTGTTGTTGTTTCATCTTTTATTAACATTGATAGGTTATTAGATTCATTAAATGAACTTTTTAAACTTAGCTTGTACTTGATATTTTAGATTTTAATATTACATTGGTGAGATATGTTGATGATATTTTTGTTGTTGTTTCATCTTTTATTAACATTGATAGGTTATTAGATTCATTAAATGAACTTTTTAAACTTAGCTTGTACTTGATATTTTAGATTTTAATATTACATTGGTGAGATATGTTGATGATATTTTTGTTGTTGTTTCATCTTTTATTAACATTGATAGGTTATTAGATTCATTAAATGAACTTTTTCAACTTAGCTTGTACTTGATATTTTAGATTTTAATATTACATTGGTGAGATATGTTGATGATATTTTTGTTGTTGTTTCATCTTTTATTAACATTGATAGGTTATTAGATTCATTAAATGAACTTTTTCAACTTAGCTTGTACTTGATATTTTAGATTTTAATATTACATTGGTGAGATATGTTGATGATATTTTTGTTGTTGTTTCATCTTTTATTAACATTGATAGGTTATTAGATTCATTAAATGAACTTTTTCAACTTAGCTTGTACTTGATATTTTAGATTTTAATATTACATTGGTGAGATATGTTGATGATATTTTTGTTGTTGTTTCATCTTTTATTAACATTGATAGGTTATTAGATTCATTAAATGAACTTTTTCAACTTAGCTTGTACTTGATATTTTAGATTTTAATATTACATTGGTGAGATATGTTGATGATATTTTTGTTGTTGTTTCATCTTTTATTAACATTGATAGGTTATTAGATTCATTAAATGAACTTTTTCAACTTAGCTTGTACTTGATATTTTAGATTTTAATATTACATTGGTGAGATATGTTGATGATATTTTTGTTGTTGTTTCATCTTTTATTAACATTGATAGGTTATTAGATTCATTAAATGAACTTTTTCAACTTAGCTTGTACTTGATATTTTAGATTTTAATATTACATTGGTGAGATATGTTGATGATATTTTTGTTGTTGTTTCATCTTTTATTAACATTGATAGGTTATTAGATTCATTAAATGAACTTTTTCAACTTAGCTTGTACTTGATATTTTAGATTTTAATATTACATTGGTGAGATATGTTGATGATATTTTTGTTGTTGTTTCATCTTTTATTAACATTGATAGGTTATTAGATTCATTAAATGAACTTTTTCAACTTAGCTTGTACTTGATATTTTAGATTTTAATATTACATTGGTGAGATATGTTGATGATATTTTTGTTGTTGTTTCATCTTTTATTAACATTGATAGGTTATTAGATTCATTAAATGAACTTTTTCAACTTAGCTTGTACTTGATATTTTAGATTTTAATATTACATTGGTGAGATATGTTGATGATATTTTTGTTGTTGTTTCATCTTTTATTAACATTGATAGGTTATTAGATTCATTAAATGAACTTTTTAAACTTAGCTTGTACTTGATATTTTAGATTTTAATATTACATTGGTGAGATATGTTGATGATATTTTTGTTGTTGTTTCATCTTTTATTAACATTGATAGGTTATTAGATTCATTAAATGAACTTTTTAAACTTAGCTTGTACTTGATATTTTAGATTTTAATATTACATTGGTGAGATATGTTGATGATATTTTTGTTGTTGTTTCATCTTTTATTAACATTGATAGGTTATTAGATTCATTAAATGAACTTTTTAAACTTAGCTTGTACTTGATATTTTAGATTTTAATATTACATTGGTGAGATATGTTGATGATATTTTTGTTGTTGTTTCATCTTTTATTAACATTGATAGGTTATTAGATTCATTAAATGAACTTTTTAAACTTAGCTTGTACTTGATATTTTAGATTTTAATATTACATTGGTGAGATATGTTGATGATATTTTTGTTGTTGTTTCATCTTTTATTAACATTGATAGGTTATTAGATTCATTAAATGAACTTTTTAAACTTAGCTTGTACTTGATATTTTAGATTTTAATATTACATTGGTGAGATATGTTGATGATATTTTTGTTGTTGTTTCATCTTTTATTAACATTGATAGGTTATTAGATTCATTAAATGAACTTTTTAAACTTAGCTTGTACTTGATATTTTAGATTTTAATATTACATTGGTGAGATATGTTGATGATATTTTTGTTGTTGTTTCATCTTTTATTAACATTGATAGGTTATTAGATTCATTAAATGAACTTTTTAAACTTAGCTTGTACTTGATATTTTTGATTTTAATATTACATTGGTGAGATATGTTGATGATATTTTTGTTGTTGTTTCATCTTTTATTAACATTGATAGGTTATTAGATTCATTAAATGAACTTTTTAAACTTAGCTTGTACTTGATATTTTTGATTTTAATATTACATTGGTGAGATATGTTGATGATATTTTTGTTGTTGTTTCATCTTTTATTAACATTGATAGGTTATTAGATTCATTAAATGAACTTTTTAAACTTAGCTTGTACTTGATATTTTAGATTTTAATATTACATTGGTGAGATATGTTGATGATATTTTTGTTGTTGTTTCATCTTTTATTAACATTGATAGGTTATTAGATTCATTAAATGAACTTTTTAAACTTAGCTTGTACTTGATATTTTAGATTTTAATATTACATTGGTGAGATATGTTGATGATATTTTTGTTGTTGTTTCATCTTTTATTAACATTGATAGGTTATTAGATTCATTAAATGAACTTTTTAAACTTAGCTTGTACTTGATATTTTAGATTTTAATATTACATTGGTGAGATATGTTGATGATATTTTTGTTGTTGTTTCATCTTTTATTAACATTGATAGGTTATTAGATTCATTAAATGAACTTTTTAAACTTAGCTTGTACTTGATATTTTAGATTTTAATATTACATTGGTGAGATATGTTGATGATATTTTTGTTGTTGTTTCATCTTTTATTAACATTGATAGGTTATTAGATTCATTAAATGAACTTTTTAAACTTAGCTTGTACTTGATATTTTAGATTTTAATATTACATTGGTGAGATATGTTGATGATATTTTTGTTGTTGTTTCATCTTTTATTAACATTGATAGGTTATTAGATTCATTAAATGAACTTTTTAAACTTAGCTTGTACTTGATATTTTAGATTTTAATATTACATTGGTGAGATATGTTGATGATATTTTTGTTGTTGTTTCATCTTTTATTAACATTGATAGGTTATTAGATTCATTAAATGAACTTTTTAAACTTAGCTTGTACTTGATATTTTAGATTTTAATATTACATTGGTGAGATATGTTGATGATATTTTTGTTGTTGTTTCATCTTTTATTAACATTGATAGGTTATTAGATTCATTAAATGAACTTTTTAAACTTAGCTTGTACTTGATATTTTAGATTTTAATATTACATTGGTGAGATATGTTGATGATATTTTTGTTGTTGTTTCATCTTTTATTAACATTGATAGGTTATTAGATTCATTAAATGAACTTTTTAAACTTAGCTTGTACTTGATATTTTAGATTTTGATATTACATTGGTGAGATATGTTGATGATATTTTTGTTGTTGTTTCATCTTTTATTAACATTGATAGGTTATTAGATTCATTAAATGAACTTTTTAAACTTAGCTTGTACTTGATATTTTAGATTTTGATATTACATTGGTGAGATATGTTGATGATATTTTTGTTGTTGTTTCATCTTTTATTAACATTGATAGGTTATTAGATTCATTAAATGAACTTTTTAAACTTAGCTTGTACTTGATATTTTAGATTTTGATATTACATTGGTGAGATATGTTGATGATATTTTTGTTGTTGTTTCATCTTTTATTAACATTGATAGGTTATTAGATTCATTAAATGAACTTTTTAAACTTAGCTTGTACTTGATATTTTAGATTTTGATATTACATTGGTGAGATATGTTGATGATATTTTTGTTGTTGTTTCATCTTTTATTAACATTGATAGGTTATTAGATTCATTAAATGAACTTTTTAAACTTAGCTTGTACTTGATATTTTTGATTTTGATATTACATTGGTGAGATATGTTGATGATATTTTTGTTGTTGTTTCATCTTTTATTAACATTGATAGGTTATTAGATTCATTAAATGAACTTTTTAAACTTAGCTTGTACTTGATATTTTTGATTTTGATATTACATTGGTGAGATATGTTGATGATATTTTTGTTGTTGTTTCATCTTTTATTAACATTGATAGGTTATTAGATTCATTAAATGAACTTTTTAAACTTAGCTTGTACTTGATATTTTAGATTTTGATATTACATTGGTGAGATATGTTGATGATATTTTTGTTGTTGTTTCATCTTTTATTAACATTGATAGGTTATTAGATTCATTAAATGAACTTTTTAAACTTAGCTTGTACTTGATATTTTAGATTTTAATATTACATTGGTGAGATATGTTGATGATATTTTTGTTGTTGTTTCATCTTTTATTAACATTGATAGGTTATTAGATTCATTAAATGAACTTTTTAAACTTAGCTTGTACTTGATATTTTAGATTTTAATATTACATTGGTGAGATATGTTGATGATATTTTTGTTGTTGTTTCATCTTTTATTAACATTGATAGGTTATTAGATTCATTAAATGAACTTTTTAAACTTAGCTTGTACTTGATATTTTAGATTTTAATATTACATTGGTGAGATATGTTGATGATATTTTTGTTGTTGTTTCATCTTTTATTAACATTGATAGGTTATTAGATTCATTAAATGAACTTTTTAAACTTAGCTTGTACTTGATATTTTAGATTTTAATATTACATTGGTGAGATATGTTGATGATATTTTTGTTGTTGTTTCATCTTTTATTAACATTGATAGGTTATTAGATTCATTAAATGAACTTTTTAAACTTAGCTTGTACTTGATATTTTTGATTTTAATATTACATTGGTGAGATATGTTGATGATATTTTTGTTGTTGTTTCATCTTTTATTAACATTGATAGGTTATTAGATTCATTAAATGAACTTTTTAAACTTAGCTTGTACTTGATATTTTTGATTTTAATATTACATTGGTGAGATATGTTGATGATATTTTTGTTGTTGTTTCATCTTTTATTAACATTGATAGGTTATTAGATTCATTAAATGAACTTTTTAAACTTAGCTTGTACTTGATATTTTTGATTTTAATATTACATTGGTGAGATATGTTGATGATATTTTTGTTGTTGTTTCATCTTTTATTAACATTGATAGGTTATTAGATTCATTAAATGAACTTTTTAAACTTAGCTTGTACTTGATATTTTTGATTTTAATATTACATTGGTGAGATATGTTGATGATATTTTTGTTGTTGTTTCATCTTTTATTAACATTGATAGGTTATTAGATTCATTAAATGAACTTTTTAAACTTAGCTTGTACTTGATATTTTAGATTTTAATATTACATTGGTGAGATATGTTGATGATATTTTTGTTGTTGTTTCATCTTTTATTAACATTGATAGGTTATTAGATTCATTAAATGAACTTTTTAAACTTAGCTTGTACTTGATATTTTAGATTTTAATATTACATTGGTGAGATATGTTGATGATATTTTTGTTGTTGTTTCATCTTTTATTAACATTGATAGGTTATTAGATTCATTAAATGAACTTTTTAAACTTAGCTTGTACTTGATATTTTAGATTTTAATATTACATTGGTGAGATATGTTGATGATATTTTTGTTGTTGTTTCATCTTTTATTAACATTGATAGGTTATTAGATTCATTAAATGAACTTTTTAAACTTAGCTTGTACTTGATATTTTAGATTTTAATATTACATTGGTGAGATATGTTGATGATATTTTTGTTGTTGTTTCATCTTTTATTAACATTGATAGGTTATTAGATTCATTAAATGAACTTTTTAAACTTAGCTTGTACTTGATATTTTAGATTTTAATATTACATTGGTGAGATATGTTGATGATATTTTTGTTGTTGTTTCATCTTTTATTAACATTGATAGGTTATTAGATTCATTAAATGAACTTTTTAAACTTAGCTTGTACTTGATATTTCAGATTTTAATATTACATTGGTGAGATATGTTGATGATATTTTTGTTGTTGTTTCATCTTTTATTAACATTGATAGGTTATTAGATTCATTAAATAAACTTTTTAAACTTAGCTTGTACTTGATATTTCAGGTTTTAATATTACATTGGTGAGATATGTTGATGATATTTTTGTTGTTGTTTCATCTTTTATTAACATTGATAGGTTATTAGATTCATTAAATAAACTTTTTAAACTTAGCTTATACTTGATATTTTAGATTTTAATATTACATTGGTGAGATATGTTGATGATATTTTTGTTGTTGTTTCATCTTTTATTAACATTGAGAGCTTATTAGATTCATTAAATAATGTCCATCATTCTATTAAATTCAAAGAGGAAATCGAAAATGACAATGAATTACCCCTCCTGGACACTCTTGAAATGGGTCATGAAACTGGCTGTACTAAATTCAAGGTTTACAAAAAATAAATATATTCAAATTCATATACATACATTTTCGAACTAAAGAAGAACTACTAAACTAGGGGTTATCCCAAATTCCTTCTTGAAGGTTTATGAAGTTTGTGACTATGAATTTATTTAAAATGAAATCAGTCATCTTAAAAACGTTTTCAGAAAACATGGACCCGATTCTAAGTTTATTAAAAAGGCACAACAAAAAGCAAGGAAACATACTATGCTGTAGAAGAAAAAACTTTTCTAAAGGGTTATGAATATATTCTTTTTTATTCCATAAATAACCAAGTCAACACATTTCTTGACACGTGCCTCAAAAATTGCAAAATAGTGGGAATAAACAAAAATAGCTAGATGGTTGAAAAACTGTTGACAAAATAAGGGAAAAAAGACTACAGCCAATAATGCATGTATATATAGATTGCCACGTGGAGCATATGATAAAGTATATATAAATAGGAGAGTCAGCAGAATTTGAAAGAAGAAAAAGAGAACATAGAGATGCTATTTTAAGAGATGAAAATAACGCTGTTTTTTTTTTAACGTATGTCACTGGGCAATCAGCCCATAGATTTTAAAAAATATAAACAAACTGATAACAATGTTTGATTGAGACAAAAACTGACTGAAGCTGTTTTAACTCAAAATTATAATAATTTTAATATTTACCAGATATTTGAAATTAGATATTTTTTTAAGTTGTATTGTTAAAATTCATGTAACAATTGTTAATGTGTTCTTGAAGGATGTAAACAAACCACCTTGAATGCTGTTAATGTAACTGAGAATTTAACGGCTTTTTAATTTGTCTTATGAACCTTTTTGTACTTTTTTTTATTTATAACTATTTGTTTTTGAACAATAAGGAAGATAGTCCCTTAGAAAGCTAAGAATAAATCTCCTCTTTCTTGCATGTGTTTATTTTATTTCACATATATACGTTATGTATTTCATTCAATATACATGTGTATATGTGTATATATATACATATATATATATATATATATATATATATATATATATATACATATATATATATATATATGTATATATATATATATATATATATATATATATATATATATATATGTATATATATGTATATATATATATATATATATATATATATATATATATATTATACATATATATGTATAATCTATATATATATATATATTATATATAAATTATATATATATATATATATATATATATATATATATATATATATGTGTGTGCGTGTGTGTGTGTGCATCTATGTAAATATAAATATAGTAAAAATTCAATAGAATAAAACTTATATCGAGTTACATAACGCAATATCAATCAAGTAGCCTGCCAAGCATTTTGTCAGTATAGCTTCATCCTCATTTCGACGGAAAGAAATACGTCCCCCATCGTTCACCACAATTACTAACAACATATTGCTTCCTCCTTCACAATAACTCTACTGTTGTTATATATTTTCTCATTTAAGACATCCAGTTTCTCGCATCAGCAAAGAAGGCTGTTAACTGTGACAGCAATATTCGCTGATGATGGAAACGAGTGAACTTTCCTATTAACGCAATCGAATAATAAAGTTAAATTCCACGGTGAATTTTATGAGATATATAGAAGTTAAAACTACCTATGAAATATCTATTCGGTTTATAGATACTGTAATGTAGTTTAGGTAAACCAGTAATCTAGTGATTGCAAGGTTCATGGTTCTCTTTAGGTCTATTTCTCCCGAGTCTGATCTGTCAGTCAGATGGGGAACAAAAATTTTTTTTAGTTTGTAGGGCTTAAATTTTTTTACCCAGAGGCTTTTTAGAAGGAAATGGTTCTGCATTAATTACCCTTTCAAAATGGGAAAAATTGCATAGAAATTTATACTTATTCATTAATCTCAGCTTCCAAATCATAAAATCATTCTATTTTTAATTGATTATTATTGAATCTGCGCTTCTTAGTTAATTGGGCAATACGTTCTTGAGCATTTAATGTCAAAGTCAGATGTTTCATCAAGTGATAATATTCCAAGTTCACTCTTTAAAAGTATTATAATATTTAATATCCTGAAAAAGGAAGAATTAAATCCCTTTATACATTCATTTAAAATATTAGCATTTTTAATCGCAACATTACTTTTAAAAACAAATCAGATTGCGGATAGCTATAGATGAAGGATATCTCATATGTTTTGTATAATTCAGCAAGATTTTTTTTGAGTGCCTTGTTATTATCATTACAGTGTTATTATTATTATTATTTGCTAAGCTACAACCCTGGTTGGAAAAGCAAGATGCTATAAGCTCAAGGGACCAAACAGAGAAAATAGCTCAGTGAGGAAAAGAAACAAGGAAAAATAAAATATTTTAAGAACAGTAACAACATTAAAATAAATATTTCCTGTATGAACTACAAAAAATTTAACAAAACAAGAGGAAGAAACATTAGATAGAATTGTGCGCCCGAGTGTACCCTCAAGCAAGAGAACTTTAACCCAATACAGAGGAAGACCATGGTACAGAGACTATGACACTAACCAAGACTAGAGAACAATGGTTTGATTTTGGAGTGTCCGTCTCCTAGAGGAGCTGCTTAATATAGCTGAAGAGTCTCTTTAGTCTCTTCTACCCTTACTAAAACTTTCACCAATAAATGTTCTCAAAAGCTATTTATTAACCATAGGGCTTTTGATGTTCATAATGATGATAATATTTCAAAAAAAATTTTATCCGTAGAACATATTATCTTCTTGGAATTCATGGATTCACTATACATTTTATCACGTTGACAAATCACAACATTCCGATTAACACGATTTCTTATGACTCTGGATTACGACATTTCATTTAGGTTTTCCATCACACCATATTGTGTCAATTTCACAAAAAAAAAAAAAAAAAAAAAAAAAAAAAAAAAAAAAAAAACACATTTTTCTTCGTCTGGTGTGTTTCCTGTCTCTCCGAAGTTTTCCCTTTTTCCTTTTCGGTCGCTCATTTTTGCAACGTTACAAGACATGTGATAGTACCAGGGTTTAAAATCATTAAGATAATTACCTTAGTTTGAAGTAACTTTCATGGTTTCAAGGTAATTCTAAAGTAATTTTGGTTTTACTAGCTCAGAATGTAAGGAAATTGGAAAAAGTTTTAAGGTTACCTAAGGTAAAAAGCATCAGCTTTTAAGGTAATGGCCACATGTCAATTGTTCGAGTTTAAACCATGGTGCTAAAGGAAGTCCCAGTTTTGACATAACAGGGAGTTTATGTTCCACTTCTTTACGTCCCGGTGTCGTGGCACCTTCAACTCGAAACCCCAGTTAAATTCTTGTCTCGTATACTTTTCATATTTTCCTCTGTCACTTCAAGTTCTCTGTGCCTTTATTATTTTTATAAATTCTCTACTATTTATCCTGGAAAGAGTGTTAGGCTTTTATTTTAGGAACATTTTTATTTTTTTTATATTTTCAAACTGTTTTAAATTTCTATATTGTTTATCATTAAAAGTGAGTTTAGCCGTTTATCTCAACAGTTTTGAAACATGCGTTGCTCTCTCTCTCTCTCTCTCTCTCTCTCTCTCTCTCTCTCTCTCTCTCTCTCTCTCTCTCTCTCTCTTAGAACAAGACTCTTAACGTGAAACAATTTAGAATTGATACCATCATATATCAAATACTACAATAACCTAAAATGCTTTACTTCATCTAGAGAATTCTTTTTTGTGTATTATTTTGCCACATACAAATTTATTCCACTCTACCAACAAAGAACCAACTCAAAGATGACCCTTTTGTTGTGTTTAAATGCTCTTTTGACTTAAGCACTTACTAGTGACTCTTTGTATGCTTCAGAGCATTCACCTCTGACATTTAAGCATCTTCCTGCGTTGGTTGATTTAGTGTATACTAGTATCTTGAATTAGTCATCTTGTTTAACTAGGACACCAAGGAAAGGCAAAGATTTTTCTTGACTGTATTCGGTTGTGAGATTTAGTACGGAATTTCTCCTAACTTTGTCAGATAACTCTTCTGTATCTTTGTTTTCTGTCATGATGAATATATCATCGATATAAACTCCATTGTTATTTGGCTTCTTGTGTTCTTTGAAGGTCTTATCTTCGACAGATGCCATATACATATTGGTAAATAGAGTCCCAAGAAGAGATCCCATGGCTACACCATCTATTTGTCGCAATTATTGTCTATAGTAAGAGAGAAATGGGGTTTCTTTGATTGCCGTAACCTCACCATCCTTGTGAGCTAAGTATAGGGTATTTGGGGGAGCCTATAGATCTATCTGCCAAGTCATCAACAGCCATTGCCTGGCCCTCCTTGGTCCTAGCTTCTGGGGAGAGGGTCTTAAGCGCTGATCATATGTATATATGGTCAGTCTCTAGGACATTGTCCTGCTTGATTGAGCAATGCCACTGACCCTTGCCTCTGTCATTCATAAGTGGCCTTTAAACCCTTAAACTGGACTTCAACATCTCTCCAAGATAAATCCTCAGATATGAGTAGTGTTTTCAAGTAGGATCTATACACTATATCTAATATTATGTTAATGGCTTCCTTGACAAGGGCGTTTGTGAAGAGGCTTTCCACGTCGACAGAGGTAATGTCTTCTTAAAGTCCTATTTCTTGCGAGAGTTTAAAGCAGAGTTTACACGGTCGAACTGTTCTTCGAACAGGGCTGTCAAACTAGCCTGTCAAACGGTTCGAAGAGGTAGAGTCAGTCTCAAATGCATAAGGTTAGTGGACAATGAAGCCCCGCCCACAAAAATCTGGCCAGATCTCAATTTCTTCGAACCATTCGACAAGCATGTTCGACAACAAAATTTCCCGTTCACTAGCTCGAACCCCGTTCGATGAACCGTTCGACCGTGTAAACCCGGCTTAAGGGTGATCTAATCCCGGTGGCGAAATGAAAGTGAGCTCTGTTGTGGGACGACCCTGTTTCTTGAGGCAGGTTATGCCAAATTTACTAGAATAATCATGATTAAATATTGTTCTGATAATGAGGAAAGACAAGCCTCTCATCGCTGGCTACCAGTGATCCTATAGGTCATGTGACGTCACGGGGAATTAGCGCTGATTCTGTCTGGCAGACCTGTTCTAAGTGGGTCCTGTGCCAAGCTAGGTTGGGGGATCTGACGAAGACATTACCATTTTCGATATGGAAAGCCTCTTCGTAAGCTTTTATAAACACTCGAAGTATTTCCTAATTTTGTTTCTCCAGTAATGCTTCTTTGCTTTCAAAGCATTGGTTCGAAGTATTCCGATCTGAATTTGAAAGGAAAATCTTGTCTATGGTGTTACCTTTTCCAATAAATTGATACTTCTATAGAATAGTTATCAATAGTTTATTTTCACCGTTCTATTTTATTCCACCATTGACTAATGAATAGGTACTATTTATTTTGTTAAAACATCCTGTTCTTATTCGAAATATGAAATAAATATAAGAACAGTAATTCCTTCTAACGTACTTTTTTAATTGGTCTTTAGAATCAAACTTTTT
>NC_090726.1:10465119-10470119 GCF_036898095.1 Palaemon carinicauda | reverse complement strand
TATATATATATATATATATATATATATATATATAAATATATATGTATGTATACATATATATATATATATATATATATATATATATATATATATATATATATATATGTATATATATATAAATATATATATATATATATATATATATATATATATATATATATATATATATATATATATATATATAATATCACTAAAAATACGACCGAAATGTGAAGCAAAATAAATTTAGTAATACAGATTTCATTAAAGTCTCTTACCACAGACATAAAAAAGCCGGTTTCTGAGAAAATAAAATGTATGAATAGAATAATTACGGCAAAACTGTAGAGAAAACATTTTAAAATCACATCAGCGCCACTCATGAAAAGAAACATATGTTCTCACTTTCGTTTGATGGTCAGACGCTCGAAGAAAAATCATGTTAGTTTTAGAAAATATATTTTCAAAAGACTTGATTTTCTAAAATTTTGCTTTCAAAGAAAATATAAGTTTGCTTCGGAATTCTACTGGGAAATTGATTTTCTACAATTTTAGTTTTAAAGAATATAGGTTTGCTTCGGAATTCTACTGTGAGATTGATTTTCTAGAATTTTGGTTCCAAAGAAAATATAGATTTGCTCCGGAATTCTACTGGGAAATTGATTTTCAAGAATTTTGGTTTCAAAGAAAATATAGAATTGCTCTGGAATTCTACAGGGAAATTAGTCTTCTAGAACTTTGCTTTCAAAGAAAATATAAGTTTATTTCGGAATTCTACTTGGAAATGGATTTTCTAAAATTTGGTTGCAAAGAAAATATATGTTTATTTCTAAATTCTACTGGAAAATTGATTTCCAAAAATTATGTTTTCAAAAAATATATAGATTTGGTTCGGAATTCTACTGGGAAATTGATTTTCTAAAATTTTGGTTTCATAGAAAATATAGGTTTATTTCTAAATTCTACTGGAAAATTGATTTCCAAAAATTATTTTTTCAAAGAAAATATAGATTTGTTCGGAATTCTTCTGGGAAATTGACTTCCTAAAATCTTGGTTTCAAAGAAAATATAATTTTGCTTCGATATTATACAGTGAAATTTGTAAATGAATATGATTATCTTATCGCTTTTAAATTCCCAGTAAGTATATATTAGCTTCCCATATTAGGAAACCTCACTATTTAAATTTATAATTATAAACAAAGAAGAAATATATACAATGCAAGATACATATCATAATAGAACAGATCAAACAGAATTTGTCTAAATTAGATGTATTTGTACACAGAGCACATAGAAATAAATTAATTGATTATATATATTTACATACATATATATATATATATATATATATATATATATATATATATATATATATATATATATATATATATATACATATATATCTATATCGCTCTGTATATATATATATATATATATATATATATATATATATATATATATATATATATATATATATATATATTTATGTACATATATATACATATATATATATATATATATATACATATATATATATATATATATGTGTGTGTGTGTGTGTGTGTGTTACATGGATATGGTCAGCTGTTTAATACCTGCTTCTAAGCTTGCCTGCTGTCTTGCTTAATTAAAGTTTAGCTGTCTTTTTATTTGGCCTAATATGATATTTCAAAATTATTTATATATTACGGAGAACGTATATATATATATATATATATATATATATATATATATATATATATATATATATATATATATATATATATATATATATATATATATATATATATATATATATATATATATATAAAGGTTCAACACTACGAAATGCGGACATTCGTTTCAGTGCACCGAACGTATTTCTTGAATGCTGTTGACGAGATTATTAGAGTTCCATATCGGGCAGGGATTTGTGTTTAAAACTCGATGTTTTAAATAAGGTCTAAAATTTGTTGTAGTAAGTTTAGATATTCCATTTGAGTATTAAGTTGTTGTTCACCACTAATGTCTAGAAATAGGTTAACTCGATATGAGGAAGTCTAGCGTTAATTAACCACAACACCTCTCTCTCTCTCTCTCTCTCTCTCTCTCTCTCTCTCTCTCTCTCTCTCTCTCTCTCTCTCTCTCTCTCTTCCTACTTTCCCAGTATACCTTAAATATTGTAGTTAACCATTAATAATTGCAGTGCATGGTACTTAATAGATTCTGAAATCAAAGCATCAAATAATGGTGGATGTTAGTGGTTATATGGCCTTGTAAAATTTGTGTTCCTGATTCTTTTGACCTCTTTAATAAAAGATTCTTTCCATGAAAAAAAAATATAAGTTGAGTGTTCCAGGGTGGTTTGATACCATTGTATGTGATATGGGTAAGAATGTTAAGACGAAATTTTTTAAATCGGAGATTAAATACTTACAAATTTATTCATATCATACATCTTTAAACAAATTTGCGCTGAAAAGTGAGTAAGTTTACAGCTTATGAAATCAATTTCATAGTTTGTTAATTGTGTGTAACGACAACAATGACCATTGCTGTTGTGATGCCAGATAAACAACAATCATTCATTGCAGAGAAGAAAATTGCTGACAATCAAGCGAAAGGACTCTCCGATTTCTCTCCTTACTCCCAATGCCCACAGTAGCAGCCCCCACACGCACCCCCCCCCCCCCCCTCTTAAATGCACGTTGAATTATTGGCAGTCGTGTCAAGAGACTCAGCAAACATATCAACTGTAAAACATTTTCCGTAAAAGAACGGAAAAAATCAGGAAATAAATGTTGCAAGGTATTTACCGCTTTTGAAACGGATATATTGACGTAAAGGAGTGATATTTCTGTCACCAACCCGTAAAAGATAATAACATAGTAAGGTAGGGTAATATTATGGTCATCTGTATTTTACTTAAAGACGGCTGAGAACAGTATATTTTTACGGAGAATATCCGTTTAAAATTAAGGTTTTTTAACAGTGATATTGTAAAGCCAATAACCCTCTAAGGCGCTATTTGAAGATTGGAGGATCGACCAGTTAACTGTAGATAGTGAAACGTATCCATGAGAAAACAATGAGACTCATATCATGAAATATTTTGCAAAGTGCTTATTTATATTTCAGGTATGATGATTGCACGTCGGGATATATAAGAACAGCCGAAGGAAAAAATTAGCGTTCGTAAAAACAACGAATAATCAGGCAGTGTGCAGACGCATATCTAAGAAAGCATCTTTTGAAAGCATGTGTATTTTCAATAGGATTATTATTATTATTATTATTATTATTATTATTATTACCAGCTAAGCTACAACCCAAGTTGGAAAAGTAAGTTGCTATAAGCCCAAGGGCTCCAATAGGGAAAAATAGCAGTGAAAATTTCCTTGCCTAAAGCTACCATTCAGGATTGGTTATTAGAAGTCTAGAAATTGGGTTCACAACTTGTTTGTTAACAAAACCATTAAACGTGTTTGGGGTTGTGGTAGCCTATTGGAAATGCCCTTGTCTATCAATATCTTAGACAAGAGTTCGAGCCCCACTCAAGCTCGATAGTTTCTGGGTATATCTTGTGTCTGCAACCTCACAATTGTTACGAGCGCTCAGATTGTGCTGAAGCCTCTGGATTTACCTGTAGAGTCATCAACAGCCATTGCCTGGCCCTCACTGGTCCTAGGTTCATTAAAAGGGGCCTCGGGGCTTCTTAAATGTATATATAGTCAGTCTCTAGGACATTGTCCTGTAAATTACCTCTGCCATTCATGAACGACCTTTGAAATCTTCAAGGAAAAACACTCGCAGGAAAAGGATCTGATATGGAGACCAATGACAACATAAAAGTGATTTCAGGAGACACCTTTGGAGATTTTACAAATTCTGACATTTGATTATAATTGCTCTACGATGAATGCCAACATAAATCTGCATCCAACAAAAGAATAACAACAACAGCATAAAAAATTCTCATGATTTTAAATAAAATGTGTAATACTGTCAGTTTTCCTTAACCGTATTCCTCATCTTACACTTAAGTCACAAGCGAAATAATTCATTTTTAGGAGTGTTTTTACAGCTGAGAAAATAACACATTATTAATCATTATATTCACTATTTCGTATTAACAAAGTAGAGCCGGGATCCTTTCCTCAATTTGCACCGAAAAGGTAAAATATTTCAATTCTTAGCAAAGATGTAGGACATGAACACTTTTAATGTAGGCAAGGACAACCTTGAATGCAGTGTTGGTACTCGCCACTAAACTCTAAAAGGACATGTCCCACACTTCCTTCCATACACTCTAGGTTACTTTAATATTTGTTTTTACCTCTCTGTGTATGGTTTTCACTGACGATTGTTCACTACCTCCGCCAACCAGATTATATTTTACCTCCTGTTTGGGTGTGTGTATGTGTGTGTGAACAGTATCCTTGCTACAATTCTAATCGTAGAGTAATAAAACTTGCAGGGATTAACTTTTATTTAAAAATCTGCAAAAGATTAAATTTTGGAAAGTCAAGGTCAAATGTCAGGGTCAAATGTCAAGGTCACGGTCAAGAAAAGGTCAAAAAATAAACTGCTGCGGTGGTGGTCTGCGTTCTACTGAATGTTCACCTAGTATTTATTTGCACTTAAAAATGAAATGTACTTAAAATCTATTGTAGTATATTCCTCATCTTGAACTTCTAAGCTTCCGGTTAAAATCAATTACAGTTCAGTATCCTAAAAATAAAGTAAGTTATCGTCTCTGAATATTGATAAGTCTCAAAGTTGTTATATAACATTTTTTTTTTCTAATTTACGATTGTTCCATCTTCTATTTTCTTGGGAGTTTCATTCCAACATTCCAAAAGTGGGATGAATGACAATCATTAAATCTAAGAGAAATGTTAAACAGGAGCAATATCCACATTTGACCTTTACAACACGAATAGCACCTATTTTTTATTATAATTATTATTATTATTATTATTATTATTATTATTATTATTATTATTATTATTATTATTATTATCATTGTTATTAATAAT